>NC_134543.1:46350423-46650423 GCF_050624435.1 Tenrec ecaudatus
CTCTCGCTCCGGCTGTGTGGTTTCTGAGCACCGGGCCAAGATGGCTTTCCGGAGCGCTAGCTGCCTTCCAAGAGCAAGCATGAAGTGACGTGAAGCTCCACTCCGGGCAGGCTGGGGAAGACATTTGTCAGGTTTATTCCTGCAAGGAGCTGTGCTTGAGGTTATCATGCCGTCAAGTAAACTTTCTGGGTTTTCTTACAGAAGACGTGCAAAGGGGTTCACAGGACCAGCGGAGCCCTGTGCGTCACTGAACAGAGTCATTGTGTTCGAAGGTGAAGCCCGCCTGACCCCAAAGACGGGCTGGTATGCGAAGGGCCATGCTCTGACTTCAACAATAATAAATTGTGTTCCAGAAGGCCAGGAAATCTGTTCCCTCGTGGACACTGGAAGCCATGCAATGTCACTGCCGGGACTTCAAAATAAACCACGTGCTTGTTAAGGTTTATATTTTTAATAACTAGTAGGCACTTAAAAAAAAAACTGGATCCTTACTCCAAGCTAAGTGAGCTCGCACACTCACAAAGCAGCTCTTGTGACTGCAAATGGTTAAGTAAATAAGTAGAACATAAATCATTATAAGTAACCCATAAGATTCAGAGCTTAATGGTAAAATAATAAGTTTTTGTATCAAACAATCTGACAGGCATGATATGGTCATCTAAGTTTCTGTTACCCTCATGACCAGGGTCTCTTAGCGGGATCATTTTAAAGCTTAATGATCAAATAATAAGTTTTTGTATTATTTGACAAGCATGATCTGGTCACCTAAGTTTCTTTTACCCTCATGACCAGGGTCTCTTAGCAGGATCATTTTAAAGGGCTCCTCCTCCCACACCCATGGGACCAGGGAAACTGGGGTGGATTTTAGGAGGGAGGAAACTCAACTGTGTGTTATTCCCTGATGACTTCATTAATTAGTTAAACCCTATGGAGTAGCTAACCTTCTAGAACAGATCAGAACATCACTAGCTTCTACTGTTGCTGTATTATTGGCTGCAAGGACGCACGGACGCCCTGTGCATGACGGAAGCAAACACTGCTCTGTCCTGTGATCAGGTAAAGACTGGACAATTGTGATTCACAGTTTTTACTGAGTGGTTTCTGGGAGATTTCCAGGGCTTTCTTCCTAGTCTCAGTCTAGAAGAGAGGTTCTCAACCTTCCTCATACTACGACCCTTTCATACAGTTCCTCATGGGGTGGTGACCCCCAGCCATCACATTATGTTCATTGCTACTTCATCAGTGTCATTTTGCTCCTGTTATGAATCAAACGATCACGACCCACAGGTTGAGAACCGCTGCTCTAGCAGGTCTGCTGAAACCTGTTCAGCATCACAACACCACGCAAGTCCCTGCTGTCAGACGCGCGGGAGCTGTGTCTGAGGCACTGGGGTCAGGGATCAAACCCACGTGTCCCACCTGGCAAGCAAAAATTCTCCCGCTGGCCTATCACTGCCCTCATACTTTCAGTAAGAAGGAGAAATTCAGTGCCTGGGGACACGTCACAGCCAGCCTGACTTCCCGAGTGGAATTCTCTCTAACAATGTGCAGCTTCATCAGGACCCTCTCCCCCAAAATGCCACTGCTGTCAAGTCTGCTTTGCCTCGTGGACAGCCACATGTTATGAGCAGAACTGAGCTCCATGGGGGGAGTGTTGAACTGCCCGCTTCTAAGTTTGTTGTTAAGGGCTTACCCATTTGTGCAGCCTAGGAACCTCTGACTCAGCCTCAAATCAAGCCTAACTCACTGCCATCAAATCTAGTCCCACCCGCGTGGACCCTACAGGGCAGAGGAAAACGACACCTTCGGTAAATCTTGGGGAAACTTGGAAGAAAAGCGGACTGCTACATCTTTCTCCCATGGAAAGCTAGCCGGTAGGTTCACACCACTGATCTTTCTCTTCACACTTCAGGGCTTTGAGCCATTATGCCACTAGCGCTCTTTCCACTAAGCCTCCCAAATAACTCCCTCAAGGCTCTGGGGTGTCGCTAGTTCCATTAATAGAGTCATCCTCGTGGGGGGAGGTCTCTGAGAAGGTTATCTGTGACCCTCCATCTGCCCGTCCTAGCAGATCCTTTAAGCCACCTGACTAAATGATATCAACGCACTAGCCATGAAAAAAAAAAAATAATGCCCTGCCGGTCTCTAGAGCTTTTCCCTGGAACCGTGTGGTGCTGTCTGAGAAGGAGCCTCGAGAGAAGCGAAACACCAAATCATTTTCTTGTTTCCAAATCCAGTGAGATAAACGCCTAATTCTATTTCCTAGTAGAAGCTTTATGGGCATATCCCCCCTACACACACCCAAAGCATGTTTCACATTGCTGATCAGGCACAATCGGCCGACTCACCTTGCCAGGGAAAATCCTCATGGGCTCTTGGACTTTGCTCTTAGAAACCAGTCATGACGGAGTTCCGATGGACCCCTCTCTCTGAGGCCCGCTGTGCCTTTGGCTTCTCTCTCTGCGACCCTGTGAGTCCACACCTCTCCCACAGCCCTCTGCACATTCGGCCATGTTTGCAACTTGTGGGCCAGTCTGTCTCCCCAGTTAGTCTCCGAGCCCCAGAAGGGAAGGAGAGTGAGCCTTCATCGTTATTGTATGGAGCAGCAGAATGACAGCGATGACGTAGCAACGAAAATCATTTTATGGTTGGGGGGGGGGCACCACCACATGAGGAACTGTATTAAGGGGTCGTGGCATGAGGAAGGTCGAGAATCACTGCTTTGGAAGGAATGTGTTACTGCTTTCCTTAGTGAGAACAAGGCAGGGCCGTTATCTGTAAAATTCTTCATAAGCACTTGGTTTCAATTACATCTGTCTTGAAATGGACACCGGATGGAAATATCTTACTGCCAGACCTAGCATTGCCACTGCCACACGTTTCTTGGCCTGGGGCCACCCTTATCAAGCTTCACCTCTTGTAACTGTTTACTGACACCAACTCTTTGACAGGAGTCAATCTGTGCCTGATAGCTTTTTCCTGTTAAATTCCAGGTTGCTTATGCCACAGAGAGTTCCAAAGGACAACATGAGGAAGCGGGTCCGCAGGAAATGGCAAGGTCACTTGTGCTGGGTTTTACCTTGTCCCACTTGGGCCTCCCTGGAGCAAAGGGGATACTCATGAAAAACGAAACCACAGATCACATCTTCCTGGGCCTGAAAGGAATATTAAAGGTCATGTAACATCGTTTCTCTCATACACTAGGCAACAGCCCCCACAGGTTACATGACTTGTTGAACTTACACAGCTGTAGCTGCATTCATGTGTAAAATCCTCCTTAACTGAAGTCTTCCAGGATTAAGATGCGGATTTTGGGTGTGGCTAATTGGAAGATAGCGGTCCTAGATGAGTACAAGCAGGTTTCATTTGCTTTCAAATAATTGTGGCTGAAAATGTTCCAGAGGGTAATTGCTCAGATAATTCAATTATCTCCAGTTCTATCGAGAAGCTTTTCTACCAAACCCCAAACCTCCCAAGCTTAGCTCAAAGTGTCAATCTTTGCGTCAAATGTGGCTTAGCAAGTCTCTGCACTAGAAGTCAGGTGTGGTTTCACCCAACATCAGATGAACATCTTTCCAGAGATGTTGAGAATGAGGACAGGAGGGGTAAAAGAAACAGAAAACCTCCATCCACTTAGACACTCATTCCCTGCTCTCGAGTTGATTCCAGTTCACACCAGCACCTTACGACAGAGAAGATGGAACTGCCCCTGGGGGGGTTTGGGATTGTAGACACTAGGAAACAAGATATGTTGCCACTGCGAGGAACAGCTTTCCATGCAAGCTTGCTCCCCACCGTCACCCCCTCTTGTAATTGTGTTTTGAGTGAAAGTTTACAAAGTACACTGGTTTCCCATGCAACAATTTCAACACATGTTTTATTCATGGCATTGATTGCAGTGCCCACAATGTAAGGCACTCTCCCCCTTCCTCCCTGTGTTTACCATTTCCATTCATGCTTCTTTCTTGTCCCTTCCTGCCTTCTGAACTTTACCCCAGACATTTTTTTATGTCTTGACCAGAAAACACCCACAGATTTCATTCAGCCCTCAAAGGAGTCAGTCTTCAACACCAAGCAGTTGGTCAATATCCTCAGTTATACTTTAAGGACAAATGCGGGCATTGAATAGACTTTTCTTCCCAAAATGTTGAGGGGGAATGCTCTAATGCATAAGAGACGGGACTAGAGGAAGGTGGCCCTCAGAATAAGCATTTGTGTGAGTCCTGCAGGGTGACATTTGTCCAAAGCCAAAGGTGAGAAGGCAAAGAGGCACAGGGAAACCACATGGAAGACCAGGGGGGAAACTGGGAAAGTGCGAATACCTTGTTGGACTGTAACCAATATCAAGAGAAAATTTTGTGTGTGGATCATTGCTGGGAAAACTAATTTGCTATGTAGCATTTCACCTAAAGCACAGTAAAATGTTTTGTTTTGTTTTTGTTTGCTTGCTTGCTTGCTTGATTCTACTGCTCTGGTGTAGCCAAAGACCAAATTTTTTTCATTTTTAAAAGCACAAGAGAGACATTTACATATGGGCATTTATAAGCTTTAACTCCAAGGCCCAGACCAAAACCAAACTCACTGACATCAAGCCAATGCCAACTCACAGTGACCCAATAGGATGGGGAAGAACTGCCTCTTCGGAGTTGCTGAGACTAACTGTTTAAGGGAGGAGAAAGGCAACTTTTTTCTGAAGAGCGACTAGTAATTTCCAACTATGGACCTTGAAGTTAGCAACTCATAAAGACTAGACCAACAGAGCTCCTCCAAGGCCCAGAGAGCTATGTAAATAATAATACTCAGTAAAACCATCGTATCTATTTAGTTCAGGCTTGTGTGATGCTTCGATACACAGAACACCAAAAGAGGAATAAACAGAATGCACAAGGGTTTCTCCCGTGCTCAGTCCATCCAGGCAGTGAAGGACTCGCTCTCCCACAGATGTTCTCAGCAACATCTTCTTTGGGAGCACCCAAGTAGATGCGCCTATTAACGAGCAAATGATCGAAGTGCCTGTCTACTGATCCTGGAGGGTTAGAAACCAAAGCTACAGTGTCAAGATGGTGTGGGAGTGGCGTCTGGCCTCCTCTGACTTCACAAAGGGGAAGGAGACACAAACTCAACACCAGCCCAAGGCCAATTCCTCTGAGGCAGAGATCAGACATGCCTCCACCCTGCAACTTTCTTCACCAACTCGGACACTACTTGCCCCTCCCACAGCACGCTCCAGTTCTCCGCTGCGCTTGACACTACATTTCTGACTCTGACCGCACAGAACTCACAGACCATGCTTGTCATTGCGGAGTTGATTAGGGAAGTGACAATGCAGCATCAGGAATGCTCAGGAAACAGTTCTTTAGGCGGGCACACCTCTCCTTAGCCAAGCCTGCAGGCACACCTCTCTCTAACTCTTGGGCTTCCAGCAACAGGGTCCCATTGACCTCCGCCCTGCTTGGACAATATTACAAAGCTCTTTTAGTGTGGCCAATAGCTGTCCAAAGAGCATTCCTCTGCGTCACCTTAAGCCTGAGCCTGAAGGCATTCTTCCCTAGGCCTGTGGGTCAGCAAGTGTAGCTTTCCCAATTAAGTGCTGGAAGGCACCTCACTCTGCCAGCAAGCCTCCTCCACAAAGGCGCTGTCTCCTACTCATGGTGTCCTGCCTCTGCTGCTGCTGCTTCACCTCTTCTCGAGTTTCCCAGCTGTCTCCTAGATCAAGCAGGTCCTCCATTCTTGGCTCTTCTTTCTTTTGAAAAATGAATTTATTTTTTAATTAAATACTTTTATGGGGAGCTCTTACATCTCTTATCACAATCCATACATTCATCCAGTGTGTCAAGCACATTTGCACAGATGCCCCCGTCATCATTCTCAAAGCATAATATCAGGAGCTCAAGTGGGAAGAGAAGGCTTCCTTCTTAACAGTAGTGAGATTTCCCCATTCCTGCGTCTGAGATCTTAAACTCAGCAGGACAGCAAACTGTCCAATTCCCTCATTAGCTTTCCACATGCCTTATTTCATGGTCCCACTCAGTTGTTTCACGGGAGTTACAAAGACTCTGGCCAGAAGAGCCATGTCAAGTACTTCATTGAACCACAAAAGACCAAGCAACTTGAACCTGTCGATGAATGGTACTCAGTGTACTTGACCCCTATGCAATCAACTCTGAAAAACAACTTCAAGTGTAAATTAACTGAAATTTAAGAGATGAAGCCATGCTTGTATGGAATGCATCAAGCAATGATGTTATCCCTCTTGAATTTAAGTCCATCTACCCAGCAGAGTCTCAATTGGTGGTGAACTAAAGAAGACAGCAAATTGAGAGAGAGAGAGAGAGAGAGAGAGAGAGAGAGAGAGAGAGAGAGAGAGAGAGAAATCTCCTAAGGTTGACATTATTCCATAGCATTACACAAGTTTATTCAAAAATGTCTGGCTATGTGCTGATGTCTTCATAATTATTCACAACTGCCTGGTCCAAATATTTTATTACACTCACATCGAATAGGAAACCAATCACTGCCTCTCAGTGGTCAGAGGATGGCGTGGGACTTACCAGAAGGTCTTGACAGACTGATCTCAACCATTTCTCTCCCAGGAAATGCTGTCAGGGTGGCTAATGGAGAGACTTGTGGCAATGTCATTTGTTCTCCATTCAAAGTTCACACAAACAGGTAAGCAAAACAACACTATAAAAACAGCTATTTCTCAATTGTCACTTGCCATTGTCTTACCTAGAAATAGTATTTTCTTGAAACAAAAAATGTTTAAAATAACTCCATCTGTAACTATCAGCCAGTTGGCTCTCTTTCCTCTCCTTTGCTCTGTTGGAAGAGCTGACTGGATACTAGAAAAAGGTTTCATTTTTTTAAAGAGTTTTTAACAGTTTTGAGCCTTAAGAATCATTGTTCATTTATGCCAGGGTTTCTCAACCTATGCCCAGTTGGCATCTGTGGTTGCTGATTGTTGTTAAATGACATCTCCTCAAGCCGTGATTCAGGGCGATTCCAAGCACAGTGGAAGAACATGCTCCCTGCCCAGCGCCAGACCCACGGAGAGTGGTGGACCGGGCCCTTGTGATCACAGGGTATTCACTGGCAGGCCTGGGGTACATTGCTGGGCCTTGAATCCTATTCCGCCTTAGTCCGGGAGCTCTCCTCGGCCCTGCTGCGCATCACAGCGACATACAAGACAACACTGACGTGGCGGTAGCTGCCTGTGAGGTCGATTGCACTGAACCAAGGTTAACCATAGGCTGCTGCTGCTGTTGTTCTTAGGTGCCATCTAGTTGCTCTGACTGCTAGCAACCCTACGTATAATAGAGCAAAACCGTCCCAGACCCGCCCCATCCTCAGAATTGTTCTCATAAACCCAGGAGCCCATTGGGGCAGCCTCTGTGTTCATCCATTTGGTCACGGGGCTTCCTCTTTTCGCCGCCCCTCTACCATATAACAAGTGCGATCACTACTACTGAACCACACATGGCTTCTCCCCGAGGCATCTGAGATCTGAGAATTCCTGTGGAAAGCCATCCTGAGCATTATGATGTTGAGCCATATCCTTGGCCTTTAACCACTAGATACCGATATCATTCCTTCTCAGGTTCTGATAAACAAAGTATCTCTAGGCACTGACAAATGTCACCCGGCGGAAAACCACTAAGTGTCGACTCTTGACCTAAAAACTTTCATCTCGCACAAGTATGTTCTGCAGCAAAGTGATAGGGTTGCCAACACAAAGAGCCCACTGACATTTCTGTGACCTCCTGATTTTAATTTGTTCTTACAAAGAATTTTCTTTTGAGCAAAATAAAATGTTAATGGCATGCTTCGCTCCTGAGATTAATAAGTTTCTAGGAGGCATCTGTGGCCGTAGCCCACAGTCAGCCACTGACGGGGCAGTACTGCTGGCAGCACAGTCGTTGTGAAGCCAGAACTGTACCATCGCTGCAGTGCCTTTGTTGGGAAGCTGGATGTTTATTAAAACTAAGGTCGGTCAGGAAAAGTCATTCTAAAAAATACAAGCTCCTTAGCCACATTCAATCCTTCCTAAATCCCCACAACTGAGGGAAAGACTGCCCTGTGGCTTTCAACCACAACTGCATGTTCTCCTAGCTTAGAGAAAATGAGTTAGAAAAAGAGTATGGTGTTCTGAAAGAAACTGTTAAAAGGAGATGTTTCATTAAGACTGCAAGGGGTTCAAGTTTATAAAACTTGTGAATCACAGGAGAGATGCATGTCTCTCTCTCTTTCTTTTCTTTTTTTTTTTTTTTTGCTCAAAAGCAAATTCCTTTTAAGAACAAAATAAGATCAACAAATTGCAGAAGTGTTTACTGTTTACTCCTTAAATGATATAAAGGCAACAGTTACCCAAGACTGGGAAAGAAGTCTCTGCATTTTCACGTTGTGCTTTTAGGTAGCTGAGATCAACCTATTTTTTTTTTACTATTAATTAGTTTACGGGGGGGCTCTTATAAATCTTATGACAATCAATCATTCAATTGTTGATGACATATGTTGTCATCAGCATTTCCAAAACATTTTCTTTCTATTTAAGCCCTTGGTATCAGCTCATCTTTTTACCCCTCCCTCCTCCACCCTCCCACCCTTGTGAATCCTTGATCAATTATATATTGTTGTTACTATTTCATGTCTTACACTGTCTGTCGTCTCCCTTCACCCACATTTCTGTTACTCATTCCCCTGGGGGGGTGGGCTATCTATCCAACCTATGATGGGTTACCCCTTTCTCTCCCTTTCTCCCTCTTCCCCCACGCCCCCACCATCCACCTACCCTCATGATATCACTACTCCCACTACTGTTCCTAAGGGTTTTATCTGTCCTCAATTCCATGTGTCCAGAGCTCTTAACTGTACCAATGTGTGTACTCCAACCCAGCCGGATTTGTAAGGTAGAACTGGGTCTTGGGAGTGAGGGGGGAGGAAGCATTCAGGAGCTAGAGGAATGGTGTGTGTCTCATTGGTGCTGCATGAATTATCCCTTCCTTATAACCCTTCTTTGGGGGGGATGTCCAATTGCCTACAGATGAGTTTTGGGGTCTCCACTCCAATCCCCCTCATTCACATTGATATAATTGTTTGTTTGGGACCGTTTGATACCTGATACCTGATCCCTTTGACACCTCATGATCACACAGGCTGGTGTGCTTCTTCCATGTGAATTTATTTGCTTCCCTGCTAGATGGCGCTTGTTTAATTTTAAGCCTTTAAGACCCCAAACATTTTATCTTTTGATAGCCAGGCACCATCAGCTTTCTTCATATTTGCTTAAGCACCCAGTTTGTCTTCAGTGATTGTGTCTGAAAGGTGAGTATCAAAGAGTGCCAGGTTATTAGAACAAAGTGTTCTTGTGTTTAAGGAGGCCTTGAGTAGAAGCCCAAAGTGCATCTGCTCACTTAATAGTTAACATATAAATATATGTACATTGGCTTCTATCGCTTTCATTATAAATCAATATATTCACATATATGCATGCCTATAGTTATACCTCTATAAATAGCTTTTGCTTCCTACCTCTTTGCTCTATCTTCCTGTCCCACAATCATGCTCACCCTCCACTTGGCTCTCAATAATTCCTCTTGGATACATTGCACTAGATCAAACCCCACCAGGCCTCCTTGCCATCATTTTTAGATCTCTTGTTTTCCCCTCATCCCTGAGTTTGTTGGCTTCCAGCTCCCCCTCCCTGGCCCGTCCTCTCCTATAACCCCCCACCCCCACCACTGGTCCCATTGATTTCTTCTCAGGATTATTTGTCCTGCCTATCTTATAAAGATAGACATAGGATTTTTTTAAATGATAGTTCCAGGTCTGTCTGCTGACCCTTATGAGTGTTTTCCAATCAGGTCTGATGTGAGGTCCCTGCCCCTCAAGTCAGAGCTCTGTTTCCAGGACTCCTCGGGGACATGGCAACTTTGCTCCCCTTGCTGTCCTGTTGCACTCCATTTGCTTTTCACCCGTGGATCAACCCATTTTAATCTCTTGCTTTCTAGACTGAAAAAAACAATAACTGTACTGGGAATTTGGAGGATGTTTGGCAAACAAGCCTGGGACAGAGCTTTCTGGTTGCCAACCCAATACTCATTCCTCTGCCTTTTTAGGAATAAAGCACTAACTTATTGGGTCTCACAATTTACCCAACATTATTTGAGCCTCCTTTGCAGATAGGGCTGGTTGTTTGTCTCCATTTCGGCCAGTGGAGGCCACCTCACCAGCCCGTGTCTCGTTCCACTGCATGTCTTCTTCCTCCTGTGTGGGCTACAGACCCCTGGACATGTATCATCCAGGTCATGGTCATAGGGAATTGACCCATGCCAGGGATGGCAGAGCAAACACACTAAAACATGAAACTGGGTCTCGAATGAAACCTAGATTGCTTATTACCTCTTCAACCTCAAAATCAAAATCTCTTGAAGCCATGTTTCCGGATTTGTAATTCAGAGCCAAACACATTTCCAAGTTAACAGCTTGCCTGCCTCAATGAGAACCTTAAGATTGCATAGATTAATTCACTTTTAAGCCACTCGATTCCTGAATCTATGGCACTCTGCCACTGAAGCTCAAGATCCATGCTCAGACTTCGGTCCACTTCCCAACGAGTAGGCCACAGAGGCCTGGGCTGACCTGGGCTGTTGATTCAGAACTCCACATCCTTGCTCTCACAGTGGGTTTGCTGACTCCGTCTCTGAAGGATACCCAGGAAGGTGCATTTTCAGCAGGTTCCCCAGGAGGGGCTCCTGCCCACCGCAGCCCTTTGTGCTGTTTACAGTCTGTCTCTGCACATTGACTTCAGCTGAGTAATTCATCTTTAACACTTAGGGTGGAATGTCTATCTCCAGATCTCTTGCTTTTGTAGTCAAACCAGTTGACCAAACAAAATCAGTGTTTCCTTGACCATAAAACAAATTCTTTCTCATTTGGAGTCTTCACTGATTCTGGGAAGCTACCTGATAACTTCATCTACACTTTTATTTTGAATGTCACATTAAAAATCTGTTCCTCTTTCTTAGCTACAAATGACACAGAGACCACGTTCGAATGTCGGAGCCGAGGAAAACAGACGGTTCCCAAGATGTGGTAGGATTTCGGTTATGATCGACCGAGGGCCGTCAGGCTTCATAAAGTCCATGAAAAGCAGAACATGCCTCAGTCAGATTCATGACTCCACCAGGATTAATGAAATCTCTGGTTTGGAGCAGAGTTTACAGTGTGTCCTTTTGTCACTGGTTTCTTTAATTTTTGCTTTTTTTTTTTCTTCTTTTTTTTTTTTTCCAACTTCCCCGCTGGAGAGCTTATCACATGCCATTTGGGATCAGATAATTCCAGAGTGTGGCTCTGGACCATCCAATCACTAGTCATAAGTCCTTCCTTAAGCCCCTGCAATTCTGCCATTCACCAAGTGTTGAAGAAGGTCTCTTCCCCTCCATCATTTACAGATAAGGGAGGAGAAGCAATTATCCCCAGGAGTCGGCTTTGAGCTGGGGTTTGAACATGCCAAGCAGGTTGAGCTCCAAATCCCCAGGCTTCCCACTCAGAATGCAGGCTGCAGGGACCCAGAGAAGCAGCATAAAGCTGAAGCTGAGTGGCTACCCTGAGCACCCGGCTGCATAGTAAAGGCTTTCTGCTGAGGAGACACTGATCTGAATCACATTAAGGGTCAAAGGAAAGGATTGTTTTATTTCCTAGAAACGGAAACACCAGGGCCATGCCCACCTCAAATCCTCCCAAATCCCCTAAACTCAGATAGAAGCAAACCCCAGATGGGAGGAAAGGGGAATGAGACTTCTGGCTTTAAAAGTGGGCTGTGATGTATTAACTGCTTCCCTGCTGAGACCCTTTGCAGGCTCCAGAGCTGAAACCCACGTGTGCTATTCAAGATCCCCAAAGGAACATTCAGGCATTGGTTTCCCAATGTGCACTGCGGTTGGTCCTCTGTGAGGCCTCCCCACCCACTGGGTGACCTGCAAATTGACAGCTGAGAAGCCACTCACTGCACCTACCGCTGCTTCACATATTGGCACAAGTTGAAAGCGCATAAGGTAGTCATTCATGGGGCTGACTGCAGGCTCCTCCATTGGCTGTCTGGTTTCTGTGTCGGGGGTTAACCCGCTTTGGTCTCCCCATGCCGCCTAAGCTTGCCGAGAAGATTCTGCCGAGAAAGCAAAGCTCCGCTCCCTCCCAGTTGTGTCAAACTCTGCGTTGATAGTTGAACAATCTCTGAACAGATTTATCTGATATCAGGAATCTCATATGCTTGTGAAAGTTGGACATTGAATAAGGGGAGAACAACAAAAGGTTGATGCATTTGAGCTATGGTGTTACAGAGAATATTGAAAGGACCATGGACGGCCAAAAGAACAAACAAATCTGTTTTGGAAGAAACACAGCCAGAAAGCTCCTTAGAAGCAAGGACACTGAGGCTTTGTCTCACATGCTTTGTGCATTTTATTAGGAGAGACCAGTCCCTGGAAAAGACATCAGACTTGATATCGGAGCGCCACGTCGAAAAAGAGGAAGCCTTTTGACAAGACGCATGGACAGAGTGACTGCAGTGGTGGGCTGGGGCACAGGACGATTGTGAGGCTGGTACAGGATTGGCAGTGTTTTGTTCTGCTGCACAGGAGATCGTTGTGAGTCAGAACTGACTTGACAGCTCTTAGCATCCAAGCCAACATGTGCTACTCTGGTCAGAGTAATGGTGGCACAAATGGTCATGCTGTTCACTACAAACCAAGAGGACGGTGCTTCGAATCCACCCAGAAACACCACTGAAGCAAAGCCTGGCGGTCTGCTTTCAAAAGGCCACAGAAATTGAAAACCTGGTCGTGACGATCTATGGGACAGTTTAGTCAATTGGCATAACGTAGTCATGAAAAAAAAGTATGATCTACCGCCTAGTGAAATGATAGTATCTGTGATCTTAAACGTTTTCAAGATGCCATCTAAGATACACTACTGGTCTCTATTCATTCAGAACAAAACCCTAAAGAAGTAACCCAAAGCCCAGGGAAGAAATGAGTCCAAAAGTCTCACCAACTCACATGCCCTGAGGCCAGAGCTAGATGGCACCTGAACACCGTCACGGACCACTTTGAGCAGGGTCCCAGTAGATGGTCCAGGACAGAACTGGAGAAAAATATGAAGCAGAATTCAAGTTCATTAAAAATAACAGTAATAGTAAGGCAGAAGAACTGGGACAATAGAGAAAAGAAGATTCCCTGAAGTGATCGCCTTGAAACACTCTTTAAACCTCTCAGTGAAATGAAAATATAGCACCTAAGGTAACGGTATTGTCTGTGAGATGAGGCCTCTACTGAAAAACCCTATGAATGGAACCAATGATCAACAGGTACTCAAAGGTAAAGATGAAATGGTAAGGGGGCAGGGACACTAGAGTGCTGGAAATAGAACAAACAGAATGTACTTAAATATGATAAATGTAACTAATGTCACTGAACAACTTACATGGAAATTGATACATTTCCTAACTTGCTATGTAAACTTTTACCAAAAGAGCTAGTGTGTGTGTGTGTGTGTGTGTGTGTGTGTGTGTGTGCGCGCGCAAACCCTATGGACAGCATTCCTGCTTTGCAGCACATGGGATCGTCATGAGTTAGAATCATCAGCAACTGTTTTTTTGTTTTGTTTTGTTTTGTTTTTTTGTTTCCTGTAGCATTTCACATCTATATTATCCATAGGACCTTCAGGGTCAGCTGCCTGGTTTTGTGCCGAAGTGTGTAAAAGGGACATCAAAAAGTGCATGGAAAAAAATCGAATCCAAAGATAATTGAAAATTTCCACAAACTTTCTGAAGCTCCTTCATCTGTTTTTCCACCCCCTCTCTTACATGGGCTTCCAGAAGTCAAATCAAGTCAATGAGCAACCAATTTTAATTGAATTAATAAAATCTTAAAGTAGCGTGTGTTTTCTATCTGAATGTTAGAAGACATTCCCGTCTACTGTGATCAGTTTTGCTCTGCAACCCATAGCAGACTTGACCAAAACCCCTTGAGTGAATCCATCAGAGATGCAAAGGCTGCCCCTGCTCCCTTCCCGCGCACACTGAGAAACAAACGCTGAGATCCAAGTCTCCCACGAGAAGGTGGGCCTTGACTCCGATCAGCAGCACACGTGCACCATTATGACTTAGACAAGGCGGTGCAATGGCACTGAAGTCAGTCTGTGACATCTGACAGCAGCTTATGTGGTGTGGCCTCAGTGCACCTGTCTTCCTACTCAGGGCAGAGAGTGAGGTCACCTAGGAAAGCACTGGCTAGGTAACTACGCCTCACAGGACCTTGGGGTAAAATATCCACTTGTCGGTGGGATATGTTTACACAACTAAGTGAATTTCTCTGAGCGTACTTGCTCTTCCGAGATGAGATTGCAGCTGTGCCAAATGCTCATTTCTCATGCCTCGCTCCCTGAGCCTGCCCTACCAGCAAAGGAAATTAAAGGTCAAATGTCTTTTTCAGAAAATAATGTCAGGATTCTAGGTGGTTCGTTTAATGTGGATTCATGGACTACTGAATATAAACCTAACACCATGTTAGGCACCTGCAGTAACTTGTCTCCAAAGATGTCACCCAGTCATGTTACACCTTTGTGTAGCTCACTCGTCTTCAACTGTGGCCCTCACCTTTGAGGCTCTGTGGTTTATTTTTGACCAAGAGAACGTAGCTGGAGTGATGCTGCATAACCTGTAAGACATATACTAGGCCATAAGAAGCCTTGCAGACATATCCTTTTGGAGCCCATTTTCTGGAAGAAGCTATTCGCCTTATACATTCAAACACTCTGATACTGGCATCTTATGAGGAGACCCAATGAAGAAAGGGAAACGGAAACCGAGACTCCTAGACAGCCCTAGCTGTACCAGCTATCTCAAATGTGGAACCAGACGTGTAAGCAAGACAGCATTGCTGATGTCCAGCCTAGTCAAAGACCGTAGTCCTGCCACCATCTGACTATAGCTATTTGAGAGAACTCAGACAAAAACAGATCGGCCAACGCAAAAAGAACCATGAAATAATAATAAATTGTTGTTATAAACCTCTATATTCTGGGATAACTTGTTACAGAGCCATAGATAAGCAAACCAGTTCCCCCAAACCAAAAACTCCTTGTTTTCACTGAGTTGCAAAGGTCTTGCCCTTGAAGAACTTGGTTCATATGTGAGGAAGCAACACACCCACAGAAAGCAACACAAACATCCTGCAACAGAACTCATCCACGAGCCCCAAAATAATCTTCTGTCACTAGACGCTTAAAAACAGGCTTGTTCACAAGAACGTGGCATCGGCTTTGCAAGGACATGAGCCAAACTTACTCTAGCAAACAGTGAGGGGACTGCGGTCACATCTACAAAAGAAGAACCGAGGGCCTCAGAACATGGGTGAAATGTAGAGCAGGAAAACGAGCAGGTAAAAACGACAAGTGTCATTAAAATACTCAATATTAACATTAAAAATATAATCAAGAGAAATAAAATATAAAGTAAGATTCCAGTTTTCAACGATCCTATTAGTAAAGAGTTTTTAAAATATATATTCAGTATATGGCAGGGTTCAGTGAAACCCTTGTGCCTTTCTGGTGGGGGTATACTGTAAGTTAGTCCAATATTTCTGCAGGGAAGTATCTTTAAAATAATCACATCTTCAACTTGCTGTATTTCTAGAAATAGAATCGAGGGACATGATCAGATAGTTACAAAAGGAAAAGTCTTAGGTAAAGGATTTAGTGGTGGACAGCTTACTTATAAGAAGAATTAAATACAATCTAAAAGTAAATTGATAGAGAAAAGGCCCACTCTGTGACAGGTAATAGTCAAGGTATTTAATAACGGGTATGGCACAGGTACCAATTAATACATCAACCAGTCAGAATGAATGTGCCAATCAATCAAAACCGACAGGCCAACAGTCAAAGTAGATGCCCTGACTGATTAGACTGGAGGTATAAATAACCCTGCCAGGCACAATAGCAAAGTAATACACTCAAACATGGCAACTATCATGAAGAATGCATAGGGCCAGGCCGCTTTTCATTCTGCTACCCATAAGGTCCTTATGAGAAAACATTGCCCTGCAAACAGGGAGCAGACACGGTTGCCCTTTATCACTACTCTTATCGAATATAATTCTGGAAGTCTTGCCAGAACCACAGACCAAAAAATGATGTTAAAGACATCCATAACGCCACAGAACAACAACAAAACTCTCTTCCTGTGCAGATGGTATAATCCTGTATATACAGAAACCTCCAAAGATGCAATCAGAAAATTGCTGGAGCTACTTGAAAATTTTTGCAATGTAGCAGGCTATATGATCAACATGAAAAAATCAATTCAATTCTTGGGTATTAAAGATTACTCCAAAAAAGAAATTAATAGAGCAGCGCCATTTACAGAACTGCTCAAAAGATTAAATATTTAGGAATAAATCTTACCAGTGAAACAGAAGAAAATTATAAAATAATTCTACAAGAAACCAATAGAGACACCAATGGAAGAATGTCCCATGATCGTGGATAGAAAGAATTAACATACTGAAAGTGTCAATATTGCCGAAAGCAGTCTATAAATTCAAAGTCATTCTGATCCAAATCACAGCACAATTCTTCAAATAAATGGAAAACCTAACAACTAACTTTATATGGATAGGAAAATACTATTAAAAACAAAAGCAAAGTAGGAAGCCTTTCACTCAGAGATTTCAAAATTTACTATACAGCCAGAGTACTCAAAACAGCTTAGTATTGGTACCATGATATGTAGAACAATGGATTAGAACAAAGAACACAGAAATAAAACCAAGCACCTCTAGACTTCTGATCTTTGATCAAGGACTAAAACGCATTAAGTGGAAAAGAGATAGTATTTTTAATAAATGGTGCTTGGAAAAACTAGATCTCCACTTGCAAAAGAATGAAACAGGGCCCATACCTCACACCATACACCAAAATGAGCTCAAGATGGGTTACAGATCTAACTATAAACCCTAGAAACATAAAGATCACCAATGAAAAACTAGAGACTAACTTCAGGAGCCCCAATACTGAACCACTGGGACCAAGGCTCCTTTAGAAGGTCCCCAGCCTCTACTTTGCTTTCTGTAGCTTTGCTGTTTGCATTTCCTTCTGCCTGCTCATGAATTTATACAAACACCTGTGATCTTGAGTTTCTTTTTGTAAGAGAGAAAAGAGGACTGCACAGCCTTAAGAAGTCTCCCGAGTCCTTACACATCAGGCCTGAACACTGGTCTGAGTGGCGTTAAAGGGAAGAAAAGGAACACTGAAAGTGGCTTAAATGGTTTGTGACCCACGCCAGTTTCAAATAACCACCCAAAAAAATCCCCATTAGCCAGAGTCAACCTGACAGCACATGGCAAGTCTATGGCCACGGAATCGTATAACAGATGCATGTCAGCCTAGGGTTCTCCGTATAATTAAAACCCATGCTTTTAAATAATGTTTAGTGACATTACAATGAAAAAAAGAAAAGTCTTAAAAAGTTCCTGGGAAAATAAATAAATAAATAAACCATCAATTTATCCAACACGTAGACATATTTGGTATATACTTTTTTCTATGTATATTTGTGTGAGTGAGCACTGAACACAAACCTGTTGCCATTTCCTCAATTCTAACTCATAGTTACCCAGCAGCGTGAACAAACAGCCAAAGGGTTTTCCCAGGCTGTACGTGCTACAAAAATCGACGGTCACATGTCTCTCCGATGGAGCAGCCAGTGCCACCAGGGATCTTTGTGCATAGAGAACATTATCCTCTGATTTCATTTTTCCATGAACTTTTACATTTCGAATAGGAAGAGAGGTTAGATGAAATGATATTGGAGTTAGAAGAGCTGGGCTGGTAACTGGAGTGGGTTATATAAGAGAATATTCCCATTCTTGGGAAATACCAGTGATATCAAAGCCAAACTCACTGCCACTGAGTCCATTTTGACATCACATGTATTAATTCATTTAACAATCATTTTATCTAACCTCTCTCCCTATTCCACTTTTTTTTTTCGGTGAGCTTAATAATGCCCTTTAGGATAGGTTTTCCCTCCAATGTGACATCCAAAGAGCGGGTGTAGCATTAACTTGTGATGCCTCGTTCCCATTGCTGGTGAGTCAGCTCCAACTTAGAGCAATTCTAAGAACAGAAGAGAACTACCCATGGGCTTTCCAAGGCTATAAATGTTACAGAAACAGACTGCCAAGTGTTTCTCCCACGGAGCAGCTGGTGGGCTCAAACCACTGACCTCTGGGTTAGCCAACAAGCACTTCACTGTGTGCCCCCAGGACTCTGATATTCCTCAAACTGAAACATCTTCACACACACGTGCGCGTGCATCCCTTTTTTAAAAATCATTTTATTGGGGCTTCATACAGCTCTTATCACAATGCAGTCATCCATCCATTGTGTCAAGCACATTTGTACATTTGTTACCATCATCATGCTCAAAACATTTGCTTGCTGCTTGAGCCCCTGGTATCAGCTTCTCGTTTTTCCCCTCCCTCCCTGCTCCCTCTTGAACCCTTGAAAATTTATAAATTATTATTATTTTGTCATATCTTACACTGTCCAATGTCTCCCTTCACCCACTTTTCTGTTGTCCATCCCCCAGGGAGGATCTTATATGTAGATCATTGTGATTGGTTCCCCCTTTCCATCCTACCCTCCCTTTCCCCTCCTGGTATCGCCACTCTCACCACTGGTTCTGAAGGGATCATTTGCCTGGATTCCCTGTTTCTAGTTGCTATCTGTACCAATGTACATCCTCTGGTCTAAACAGATTTGTAAGGTAGAATTGGGATCATGATAGTGGGTGGGGGAGGAAACATTTAAGAACTAGAGGGAAATTGTATGTTTCATTGTTGTTACACTGCATCTTGATTGGCTCGTCTCCTCCCTGAGACCCTTCTGTAAGGAGCTGTCCAGTTGCCTACAGATGGGTCTTGGGTCCCCAATCTGAACTCCCCCTCATTCACAATGATTTGATTTTTTGTTCTTTGATGCCTGATACCTGATCCCTTCGACACCTCATGATCCCACAGGCTGGTGTGCTTCTTCCATGTGGGCTTTGTTGCTTCTCAGCTAGATGGCCGCTGTTTACCTTCAAGCCTTTAAGACCCTAGATGCTATATCTTTTGATAGCTGCTCACCATCATCTTTCTTCACCACTTTTGCTTATGCACCCATTTGTCTTCAGCGATCATATCAGAAAGGTGAGTACATGCTGATATGTTTTTGTTCTTTGATGCCTGATACCTGATCCCTTCAGCACCTTTTGATCACACAGGCTGGTGTGCTTCTTCCATGTGGGCTTTGTTTGCTTCTTAGTTAGATGGCTGCTTGTTTACCTTCAAGTCTTTAAGACCCTAGATGCTATATCTTTTGATAGCTGGGCTCCATCAGCTTTCTTCACCACATTTGCTTATGTACCCAAAAAGCATCCCTTTTCGACTCCAGTTTCATGTGAATTACCCATTTTCCAAAATAATTTTGCCAAGGAATGTCTGTCAGATCCAGGGCTCCCCTTTATCTGACCCTTCTTACACTGAAAGGCTCACTGATTGCCATCAAGCCAATTCTGACTCCAGGTAACACCGTCTGTCTGGGTAATAGATATTGTTAGGGGCTCTCAAAGTCTTAGTTTCCTTATCCAGGAAAAGCTTGTGAGGGTACAGGTTAGTTCCAAGTGAATATGGAGCGGTAGCTAATAGCTTTAAGAGACCCTATTTCCCACTGCACCACAGAGAATCCAGGTGAGGCGCTTCTGTGGGGTTAGTTACCAAGTCACGCCACTTCTGTGAAGCCAGCCATTCGCACTGCACTCCTCCACCCGTCGCCTTTTGATGCTTCACGACCTTTGGATGTCCAGCCAGAGATCCCATTTCTCTCCAATTACTCTAATAAATGAAAGGGTGGAGATGGCTGGGGTTGATAGGCACAACCTAAACAAAGACTCCAGATGAGAACTTCTGATGCCTGTAGTTCCCATCTGAGCCTAATAGACAGTTATTAATCCATATACATGCTGTAGTCAAACCATATGGTGGGGGTGGGGGAGGGCAGTGCATGGCGGCGAGTCTAGACGCAGACACACTGGCTGGGGAAAATGACACCTCCCCCAATGTCGCGGTCTATTTGCATGCGATCCCAGCCAAATCAATATCGCCATCTTAATCAAGACGGAATTACAGGCTTCGGCAGAGACAACATTGCTAATAATTACATCAGAGCCGTTTACAGACACATCGCATGCTGAGTTGAAATGTTCAAGCAGATATGAAAGAAAAGAAGCGCTGGGGAGTGGGGGGCCTTGGAGAGCTTGAGGGCTGTTTGTGCCCAGAGTGGTGATTCATGAAGTCATTGTGTTAATGTTCAAGCCTTCAAATGGAAGTGCTGGCGCAGGAAGCGCAGGGCCTGCAGAGGACACAGCGGTGCCATTGTGGACAGGCACAGTCTGAGGGGGGGCTTTGTCACTGTAAGAGAAAATATTTAGACATCTCCCCCCTTTCTTTTCATCCAAAGTCCTCATCTCTGTGCATCTTTTAGGGGAAAACAAGTTCCCTTTGCAGTTGCTACAAAGAAACAATGCAGGGAGAGGGGCACTCTGATAGACAGGGGGCATCTTCACGGAGACCTAGGGCTCTAGACCCAGCTCAGACCCTTAAGCGCAGTGAATGGAAAGGAAGGGAGGTGGGCCTGGTGGGGGCACAGGCCAAGTGACATTCATTTCTATTTCAAGTTTCCTAACTTCTGTGCATCCATTTTTTTACTTCTCCTTCCCAATTTGAATTACGCTATCTGAGGCAGAGGCCTGCTTGGATTTTAAAAGTCTCCAATGGTGTTTACGAAAGAGGAAATGTGATTTTCTTGATTTGAAGCTCAGGCAGCATCAATAAAGAAAGGTGGAGAAACACTGCTTGAGTCAAAGAAGAAAAATGACTTCTAATTAACGGGAAGAAGGCAGCTCAAGGCATGCTGGCCTCAACCCACAGGGGCTTTGTTTATATGCAAATGACTCCTTCTACGGACCTGGAAAACCCTTTGTTGCCTCAAAGAGGTAAACACCCTCTGGAAAGCTTAACTAGTCTACTCACTTGGTTCTTTTCTTTCCCTCTTTCTCTCTCCCTTTCTCTTTCTTTCATTTTTTTACGGCTATTTCTGACGTAATGTCAACTTTGCTGCCTGGCAGGGATGATCACAAATCCAGCATTAATCCATTGTCAACTGGTGCAACATTGCCTCCGCACAGACAGTGTTACCATGATAGCTGTTTCACAATAAACAAACCAAACAAAGTTGACTGTTGAGAGGATTCTGAGAGAAGCACCTTATTAGCAGGTTCCCCTGAGAACAAAGTCAGTCAGAACACTCAGCCTGAGGATGAGGATGTTGGGAATCCCCAGGGCTGGTGGGGTGGCAGCATGGGAGGCAGAGGTGGCTCCCCTCTGTCTCTGGTGGTAGCATGTCGGCAGGTTAGAATGCAGCTCAGCAGGATACAGAGCAGCACGCGCCCAGGCATCGTAGGCCAGAGTATAAGTGAGAAGGGCACTCATGGTAGCGGGCATCTCTGGAAAATCAGAGAATTACCAATGGCCCTCCCTCCAGCAGCACTTCTGCCCACCCTGCCTTCAAGGAAAAGAGTGAAATAAAGAAATCTAACTTCCAGGACCAGTATATATGCATCATGTATTATTTCATCCCAGTGTTGCCAACCAAGTGTCCCCTTCTACAAATCCCAAGTCATAGCAACTCAGTAGGATTGACCAGCTCCCTCCACAATATCCCATTCTCTCTGGTCTGCCCACTGTGGAAACCTTTACCTTAAAAACTCAATCACCAAACACTGCCAACTTAGCATCTTATGTCTCTCCCTGTTTTGTCTGCTCTTCACATTTTGAATGTGTTCGTTCACCATCTGCCTACTCATCTGGTTACATGAGGGGGGCTTCAAAAAGTCCATGAAAAAATTCCATTATCATTCAGTTCCATTTTTCCATGTTTTTTTACATGCCCCCTTACAGAAACAATTACTTACCTCACTCTTATCTCTGGCAACTAACCTTCAGTACAACTTTCACAGTTGATGATAGATTGATAGATAGATGATAAATGAAACCCATTGTCAATGAGTCGATTCCAAGTTATGAAGACAATTTATGTGTCGGAGTAAAAACTATGTTACACAGAGTTCTTGGTGGCGGATTTTTCAGAAGTGACTCAATATACCTTTCTTCCAAGATGCCTCTGAGTGGGTTTGAACCACCATCCTTTAGGTCAGCATCCAGAAAGCATCCTCCAGTTGATAAATAGACAGAGTCGGGTAGAGTAGAACCCCAGACCGCGACACTAATCCGTTTTACAAGAAGTATCGAGAAGCGATGCAGTCGAGTTACGAATCCATTTTTCCCATAATAACTGAAAATGGATTAATCTGTTCTCAACCACCAAGTGTTTGCCCTAATCTTGCCTTTTTATACAAAACATTACAAGAAACTTCAAAGTAAATAATTTCAGAGTTAAATAACATAATTTAAATAAGAAACACAAAATTTAAAGTGTTTAACAACTACAGTAGGGCCCTTACCTTGAGACGGATGAGGATCTGGATCTGTGGACACAGATGAGGAGAGGAGGGATGGAGAGACAGTTGTTGTTTGGAAGGGGAATTCCCGTCTATCATATCAACTAGTAGCTGCTTCTCAGGAGGGTTTTCCATTCTTTGCCTTTTTCACTAGGGCCCGGCTGGTTTTCTCTTTAAAAAAAAAAAATCTGTCTAATATGGTCTGCTGTTGGCATTTCCTTAACTGTTTTCTAAAAGGGTTTACTAAATTATCATCAATAGTATCAATAATACTGTTAGCCAGTTTCTTATCATGATGACTCTCTTAAAAAAAAACTCTTAGGGCCTATGTTTTTATCTAAAAACAGTACAAAAAGCCACAAAAACTAAGAAAATTATAGCAAAATGCTTGGAACACAGCTGCAAATGCTTTAAACAATGTGAACTAACAACACCAACACCAAATGACTAAAACATGAACTGCTTTTGTTTACAAAAATCATGTGCATCAGGTGGAATTATGATGTTTTGTTCAAGCTCCGATGCAAAATATTCTTGACCTTTCATGTCGAAATCCAATTATGTCGAGTACTGATGCAGTTAAGTACGGGGTTCCACTGTAACTATATGACCCACAATCCTTCAGTGGCTCCACACAACTCTTTTAGTAACTTCCTATTTCCTGCTTCCTTCTTATTCTTTTCTTTCATCTTTCCTCGGACAATTCCAGCATTTACACACCTATCTCTTTGTTGGCTTTCCACAATTCAAAGAAGATTGTTAGGCTTCAATAGTTGGTCAAACACTGTGTTTATGGACTATTGTGGTAGTTACATAATCTCATGTCAACTTGAAGACAATCAGAGTGAAGGGCTAGAGTCTAGACTGTCAATCAGATCACAGACTGATGATGCCTCCTAGTGGGTGTGACCTCCTCATAAGGATTCTGGGAACTTCCACCCTTTCCTCCCTGGAGGTGGGCCGCACTCTCTCTCTCTGCTTCACCTTCCTATTTGTGACCCTGGAGATGCGTCCACCACCATTGGATCCACAAGACTTTTCCCCCACCAGCTTGTGGTCTTCCTGCATTTGGTATAATTGCATGTGCTGTGTGAGTCTGAAGAAGAGTTTATGGACTAGTATTGGACATATGGGCTAATATCAGATTTATGAACTTGATCTGGGCTGGGCTGTTTTCTCAATATACAATTGATCTTTGATATAAAGCTTTCTTACACACATATGAATGACCCAGACTAACTCAACTATGTTATGCCAATTGATCTTTGTGTCCCAGAAATTTCTGGTCCCTAGCCCAATAATAACTCAGTCCCCGGAAGTATTTAGTTATGGCTGCAAACTATAAGGCCAACAGTTCGAAAACACCAGCTGCTCCAAGTGGGACAGATGAGGCTTTCTACTGCTATAAAGAGTTACAGTTTTGGAGTGACAGTGGGGCAGTTCTACTTGGAAACACTCAGGGGCAGTTCTACCCTGTCCTATAACATGGCTGTGAGTCAGAAATGACTTGATGGTGGAGCCGGAGCAGAGACCCAAAGCCCATCTGTAGACAATAGGACATCCCCTAACAGAAGAGTCAGAAGGAAGGGATAAGTCAGCCAGGGTGCAGTATAGCACCGATGTAAACCACAATATTCCTCTGGTTCTTTGAAGCTTCCTCACCACCCACTCGGATGACCCCAGTCCCGCCCTTCAGTTGTGGCTAGACCGGAGCATGTATACTGGTACAGATAAGAGCTCACAACACAAGGAATCCAGGTCAGATAAACCCCTCAGGAACAGAAATGGGAGTAGCGATACCAGGAGTGTAGGGGGAAGATGAGAGGAGGAGGGGAAGAAGGGGGAACAGATCGCAATGACTGAGGCATAATTCCCCCCACACACACACACATATATACACACTAGGGGAATGAAAAATAGAAATGTGGGTGAAGGGAGACAGCAATCGGTGTAAGATATGAAAGCAATAATAATTTATAAGTTATCAAGGGGTCACTAGGGTGGGAGAATGGGGAGGGAGAGGAAAAAAGAGGAGTTGATACCAAGGGCTCAACTAGGAAGTAAATGTTTAGAAAATGATGATAGTAACATATGTACAAATATGCTTGAAACAATTTATGTATGGAATGTTATAAGAGCTGTAAGAGCCCCAATAAAATGATTTAATAAATAAATAAAAATAAAAGATCCAAAGAGTAAAAAGAAATAAAGGAAAGAAATTACTCAATGGCAGTATTTTGAGAAAATTGATTGTGGTGATTATTCTTAATATGATTGAACTACTAAACTATATGATATGTGGATTATATGCCAATAAAACTTTTTTAAAACATTAAAAAAACAAGAATAAAGACACGTACAATACAGCGGTAATCTGTGAATATGCAGATTGAGTGCAGTTTGAATCAATAGTTCTTTATCTTTCACAAGTAATAAATCAAAATGACAGTCAGTAGTAAATTATTGGCTGCCTGGATTTTCCTTCATCCCAGATGCTTAGTGACATTTAACTTGGTTCTTTGTTCTAAGATTTAAAAAAAACATTTTAGTAACTAAAACTGTCACTAAATATCTCCTTAATATTTTCCCCAATTCTAGTCTTTTCACCACAGCTGTGGCTACACAAAACTGATTGTTATATTACAAATTAATCTTTTTTAAGTGCTATCTAAAAACTATTATTGTAGGCAATCGATACGCCAAAAGCTTCAAATGCCATCATCTTGTTCAAAGGAAGCTGAGGTCTGGACCCACCTTCTTCTCTTGCACCACCCCCACATGACCGCGGAGCTTCAGGTCAGCACTGTCCCCAAACTCCAAATGCCTCTCGGAAGACCTGGAGTGTTCCTCCACATCCTCTACCTTTACAGTCACCCACCTGTGTGAGTCTAGGTAGACTAGGGAAACAAATCCACAGAAACTCATATGCATAAGAGAGAGTTTTGTATAAAGGGTAAGTGCACATCAAGAAAACATCCCAACCCAGTGCTGTCCAAGCCCAGAAGTCCAACATTAGTCCATATGTCTGACACGATCTATAAAGTCCTCCTCATCTCACAAAACACACGCAATGATGCCGATTGCAGGAGGAAAACCGAATCGGTGAGCGTGTAAGCATTTCAGCGCTGACAGGGGTCTCCACACGGCTGCTCCAGCACCCAGGGTTGCATCGGGGTACGTCCATGTGGCTTCTCCTTGGGGGTGTCTCGCAGGGAGTCTTGCCAGCTGAAACTGGGAACTGGCTAAGGCAGCTGCACCCTGGTCCGACCATAAGAGAGCAAGAGACCCAAGAACTAGAAAGGCAAGGTTCACCCACGCCATTTATCTCCCCCTCCCTTCAATTAATCCCACATGTGCTTATCAGCCAGGTTGGCACAATAAACCTTAACTATCTCACCACCCAAGCTTCATATTTGCTTTGAGAAGCCCATCCAGCCTTATCTCTCATGAACCTCTCTTATTACCTAGCATCTTAGAGACTTTTCTTTGAACCCCTGTGACACAGATTTCTACAGCCTTCTATTTGTTCCCTCACATTGTCCGCAGTTTTGTATGTAGGTCCTACATGCAAACCTTTCCAACGTCAAAGTCACATTTTACATTAAAGTTTATATCCCAGAGCCAAGCATGATGCCCAACGGTCAATGCTGAATAAATATCTGAATATCAATTTGATTTATGTGAGTGAATGTTTGCTCGAGTTATTGATTAAACACAATCCAAATGACAGCAAGATATCTCAATTTGGTCAGTGACCTTGACTTTTCTTCTGACCCTCTAGTAATTTGTAAAGCTCCGTAGGATTTACTGGCCAATTCCTAATTAAATCACTGACCAATAGTAATACACTAAGACACTGCCTAAAGAGACGTGAAATCCTGTTTCTAAAACAAACTCTGCTTACCTCCAAACTATGACATTCGATATCCCTGAGAAGTTTCCATAACAGTATCTAAGGAATGGGCTAGTCACCAAAAAGAAGGAAAAACAGAAACAAAATCATCTCGGTTTCTTTGTCCCCTGAGATTCTAGAATTCGTATCCATGCTGAAACAACATAACAATTGCAGGTCGACAAATGTCTGACTTCAGAAATATGGAAGGCAAACTCAAAACAGCAGGCCAATGCGCACACTGCAGAAAGCATTCAGCTCAGGAAAAAGTAATGAGAACAAGACGCAGACTTGTGAAGCCCCCTGCTGAATGCCAGGAGAGGATAAGACAGTGTAACCTGTAAGCAGTCGTGTGACCAAATGTATAATCAATTAATGTAAGGATTGAGGGACACTAAGTCCCGGGGATTGTGGGTAGATTTTAAGTGGTGCTTAATAAAATTATTAAAACTTCTGGGAAGATGCTCAACTTTTAACAAGCACCCCAGAAAATACCAGCAAGACAGAAAACCTATGCTCCCTGGAAACCTAGAGAACCACTTTCAAGCGAAGTGGACTGAGGTCTCCACACTTCAGATTCAATGGGAGCAGGCAGAGCAAAGGAAGGAAGGGGCAAAACTACACACATGGAGTCCCACATCTTCTAGAGGCTGCCCTTACCGGCCACTGAGCACTGACAAGCCAGGAGCCACCAACAGTGCCATGCCATTCCCTTCAGCACAAACCAGAGGCCCAGGCCACTGCTCCGCTCCCGACACTGGAAAACACTCATCTCAGGCCATCACGGCCACCCACCACAGACTGCCTCCTTCCCTGTCCCTTCCCACCACCTCCCAGCTGCCGCTGCCACCACTGGTGATCTATCAAGCAGAGTGGACTGCACCAGCTGCTCAGTACAGTCACCATCGCCACAATGGCCAGCCCTCCCTCACCAACCCCTACCTGCCTTTGCAGGTACCTTCAGAGTACAAGAAGCCACACAGAACTGCAACTGCAGCTGTGCCCCTGTGCCCCTGCCCCTGCCCTAGCCCCCTTTGCAGCTCTGGGTGCATGCCCAGCACACACACAGTACACATCCCACCGCTGCGGCCACCTCCACCCTGAGCAGGCCTTTTAGCAGCAGCTCTCAGGGAGATGCAAACCTGTAATACAATGCAGCTGCTGGGGTCCTCCCCTTACCACCACAGCTCCAGCTGTAAAACTCAGCCCCAGCTACCACTGCCCACAGTAGGTACAGACACACAGCTGTGCGTGCACCAGCTCCTCCGCCAACCCAATTCAAGCATTCTCTGACCTCCACCTCAGGGACCCCCCAGCTTGCACCCCACACCCACGCAAGAACCCCAGCTTTTTTGAACCTGCAACAGCAGCAAATATCCTGGGCTTAGGGAAGCACCCAGCAAAGAAGTCCTTTTATCATTTGTTTTATAATTCCACCCACTATCTCCTTTTGTTCTTCCTCTCTTCTCCTTTTGTAATATATTTAACTGTATCTATTAATTCTTATTAGCCTTTTAATATATGTCTAATATTTTATCATTTTTATGGCCCCTTTCCGTCTTCCTTTTCCTTCTTTCTTCTCCTTTTGGTTCTGTGGTCCCTGTTAAACCTCTTTTGTACCACTTGACAGAGTCAACTTCCCCCGCATGACCAAGAAGCCCACCCAACACTAACAGATGCACCGTGATGCAGTGAAACCAGCAGTCAACTGAAATCCACACCCCAAAAAAACGAGAGAAAGGAAAATGGGCATAAACAACTGAACAACACTCATTTACAATGGAATAATTTGAAGCAAAGATCCTGGAATTAAGAGAAATAGAATTCATAAAGATGATGGTCAATTACTTTCAACAAATGGAGATGTTTGAGAGAACAACTTAAAAATATAGAAAATTAGACATACACGAAATATAATTACTGAAGGTCAATAATAAGATAACAGAATTAGAAAACATGGTGAAAGACAGAGTAATGGAATTGAAGATCTGGAAAGTTGAATTAGTGATCTTTATGACAATTTCCTTGACTACAACCAATAAGAGAAGCAATTGATAAAAAGAGCAAATAAATCTAAAGAAAGCTGAAGAATTATGGGAGACAATACCAAGAGGAACAACCTATCCCTCACTGGCATTCCAGAACAGGAAGAAACAAACAACCCAACAAAATCTACAGGAAAAATACTAGCAGAAATCAGGGAAGACAATTTTCTTGATACCATAAAAAAGGAGAGATAACCATTCAGGAAGCTGAGAGAATCCCAAACAGGATAGATCACAAAAGAAAACCACTGCAACCACTGCAACGTCTCATCGTTGAACTCTCCAATATCAAGGAATCCTGGGAGCAGTTAGGGAATAGATAAGTCAGCTCCAAAGGAAAGCCAGTAAGAATGGCTCGGATTTCTCAGCAGAAACTGCAGGCAGAAATACAATGGACTCACATATATAAATGACTGAAAGGAACAAAACCTGTCAACCAAGAATCCTCTATCAAACAAAACTATCCCCTCAATATGCAGATGAAATAAGGAAATTTTCAGACAAGAAGAAACTTGTAACAAGACCACATTACAAAAAATACTAATGTAAACACTTTGGACAAAGAATCAACAACAGTTGACAATATACAGGATATATAATATACAGGATATACAATATACAGGATAACACCATTCAGAAATCAATACAATGAAAACAGTACTCAAAACAATACAGAAATAGAGCAAAGAAATCAGTAAAGCCACAAAAACATATAACAAAATGACAGTAACAAATCCACACATATCAATAGTGACACTGGATCTTAATTGATTAAATGCACCAGTCAAGAGACACAGATCTACATACTGGGTTACAAGAGAAATATTATAGACCCAAAGTCAAAAATATACTAAAAAAATCAAAGGATGGAAAAAAATTTAATTAAATTAATGTCAATGAAAAAAAGCAGGACTGGCAATATTAATCTTGAATAAAATAGACTTCAAGGCAAAAAAATCATATGAGATAAAAAACACTACATAATAATTAAATAATAGGACAAGAAGACATATCCATAATAAACTTATAAGCACCCAAAAGAAAACCCTCAAAATACATTAATCCAGCTCTTATAGGACTGAAGAGATAAGAAGACAAATCAACAATGATAGCAGGAGACTTTAATACACCACTCGTTATCAGGAAAGAAGAACTAAATAACACAATTAACCAACTACACCTACTCAACATACACGGAGCAGCCCACCCAACAGCAACACAGTCTCCATTCTTCTAGTACACATGGAACATTATAAAGGATACCATGTTGGGTCACCAAGCTAGCCTTAATAAATTTAAAAACATAGAGATTCTACATTCCATATTCTTACACCACAATACTATAAAAGAGAAGAGAAATCCAATATCAACACTTAAACACCATATCTTCAACAACTAGAATAAGAACAAAATAATCCTTCAATTACCAGGTGAAGAAAAATCATAAAGAGTATAGCAGATCTGTCTTGTTGTTGTGCATGTTATTATCTCTGCAGGTCTGTCTAAGTAAGATAGACTGGATGAACAGTCTGGAGGACAAAACAACGGGACCGACAGTTCCAGGGGGACATGGGAGAGGGGCATATGGGGGGAAAGGTAGTGGTGCTAATAAACCCAGGGACAAGGGAACAACAAGTGACCAAAAATTGATGGTGAGGAGGGTGTAGGAGGCCTGGAAGGGCATGATCAAGGGTAATGTAACCAAGAGGAATTACTGAAACCCAAATGAAGACTGAACATGATAGTGGGACAAGAGGAAAGTCAAAGGTCAACTGCCCCTCATCCTAGAAGAATTTACTTGAGAGGATGGCACTGAAGCTGCAGCTAGAGCAGAGAGGCATGTCTGATCAGAGCAAATGGGAGCAACTGAAGGGAGAGGAAGAGAGAGTGGAGCACATCCTGGCCCATCAGGCCTGGAAGACGATATCCCCGCTCTGAACAGCCAATGGACAGAGTGGACAATATGGCTGATCCCACTATGAGACACACCATCCCTTGATGGTCCAGGGCCCTAAGGGGGACAACACTGGAGACTCAGTGTCAGGACTGGCCCACACTGACCCTGTGACACCGAGGCAAACCACTAAAAGTGTGTAGCAGAGCAACCATGGGAGCAGAGCAGGGAGCCCCCAAGGGAGTACAAGGACAGACTCTGGGGTCAAAGCATGGTACCCCATTGGACCTGACTGAAGTACACACCTCTAGATAAAAAAATCAGACCTTGATCTATTTACAGTTTTTTTCTTTCTTAAAAAAAATTTTTTCTTCTAATTAATTTATTCTTCTATGGGTAATTGGTTTCCTTTTTTGTTGTCATCGCTGTGTTCTCACTCATTGCCTATCTTGCTATGGCTTGATTTTTGGTGCATATTATTATCTCTACAGATCTATCCAGATAAGATAGCCTGGATGAATAGTCTGAGGGAGAAAACAATGGGACCAATGATTCCAGAGGGACACGGGAGAGGGGGAGGAAGGGGTAAGGAGGTGGTGCTGACCAACCCAGGGACAAGGGAGCAACAAGTGATCCAAAATCAGTGGCAAGGACGGTGTGAGAGGCCTGGTAGGGATTGAGCAAGGGCAAGGTAACTGAGAGAAATTACTGAAACCCAAATGAAGGCTGAGCATGATAGTGGGAGAGAGGAAAGTAAAAGGAAATAGATGAAAGAACTAGGCGACAAAAGGTATTTATAGAGGTCTAAAGAGTGGAATGTACATATGTAAATATATTTATATAAGAGTGTGGGAAAACAGATCTATGTGCATATATTTATAGGTTTGCCCTTAATATCTATCAAGTAGAAGGCAAATGTTTTAAGAATGATGGCAACAAATGTACATATGCAGTTGACACACTAGATGGATGTATGGATAGTGATAAGAATTGGATGAGCCCCTAATAAAATGATTTTTTTTTTAAAGAGGAAAGTCAAGGAAATAGAGGAAAGAGCTAGGAGGCAAAGGGCATGTATAGAGGTCTAAATAAAGGCATAAACATATGTAAATATATTTATATATGAGGATGGGAAAATAGATCTAGGTGCCTATATTTATAGGTTTAGTATTAAAGTAGCAGAAGGACCTTGGGCCTCCACTCAAGTACTCCCTCAATGCAAGAATATGTTGTTCTATTGAACTGGCATTCTATGATGCTCACCTTCCTGACACAACCGCTGAAGACAAAGCAGGCGAATAAGCAAATGTGGTGAAGAAAGCTGATAGTGCCCAGCTATCAAAAGATATAGCATCTGGGGTCTTAAAGGCTTGAAGGTAAACAAGTGGCCATCTAGCTCAGAAGTAACAAAGCCCACATGGAAGAAGCACACCAGCCTGTGGGATCATGAGGTGTCAAAGGGATCAAGTATCAGGCATCATCAGAACAAAAAAAATCATATCATTGTGAATGAGTGGGGGAGTGCAGAATGAAGACCGAAAGCGCATTTGTAGGCCACTGGAGATCCCCTTACAGAAGGAGCTCAGGGAGGAGACGAGCCAGTCAAGGTGCGATGTAGCAATGATGAAAATACAACTTTCTTCTAGTTCCTAAATGCTGCCCCCCGCCCCACTATCAAAATCCCAATTCTACCTTACAAATCCGGCTAGACTAAAGGATGTACACTGGTACAGATAGGAACTGGAAACACAGGGAATCCAGGGCAGATGATCCCTTCAGGACCAGTGGTGTGAGTGGTGATACTGGAAGGGCAGGGGAAGGGTGGGTTGGAAAGGGGGGAACTGATTACAAGGATCTACATGTGACCTCCTCCCTGGGGGAAGGACAACAGAAAAGTGGGTGAAGGGAGATTTCGGACAGTGCATCATATGACCAAACAATAATTTATAAATTATCAAGAGTTCATGAGGGAAGGGGGAATGAGGAAGGAGGGGAGAAAATGAGGAGCTGATGCCAGGAGCTTAGGTGGAGAGGAAGTGTTTTGAGAATGATGAGGGCAATGAATGTACATATGAGCTTTACACAATTGATGTATGTATGGATTGTGATAAGACCTGTAGGAGCCCCTAATAAAACGATTTTAAAAAACGACTAGAGCAAAACTAAATGGATTACAAAACAGAAAAACTATAGTAAAAAAATCAACAAGTCAAGACGTTGGTTCTTTGAAAGGATTAACACAGTTAAAAAGCTCTGGGACACTCAACAAGGGAAAATAGAGAGAAGATGCAAAATTCTAGAATTAGAGAAGAGTGACATCACAACAAAACCAAATGAAATAAAGAATAATAGCACATAACTATGAAAGACCATCCTCCAACACATTTGAAAACCTAGATGAAATGGACAATTTCTAGAAAGATAAAATCTACCCAAATTAACACAGACTGACTTAGAAAACCTCAAAAGGCCCATAACAAAAGAAATAGAGCAGGTCATTACAAACATTCACATCCCAAAAAAGTCTAGGACCAGATGCTTTCACAGGGAATTTCACCACATATTCAGAGAAAAGCCGGCACAAGCTCTGAACAGATGATTCCAGAATACAGAAAAGGCTATCAAACTCCCAAATTCATTTTATGCAATGAACGTAACCCTCATAACAAACCAGGCAAAGATATCACACAGATTAAAAACTACAGATCCATATCCCTTATGAACAAACACACAAAAACTCTCAACAACAACCTGGCCAATAGAATATATATATATATATATATATATATATATATATATATATATATATATATATATATATATATATATATATATATATATTTGCATAAAGTAGTACTCTATGATCAATGATCAAGTGGCATTCAACATTAGAAAAACAATCAACATAATCCACCACATAAACAAAACAAAAATATAATCATATCAGTCAACATAGAAAAAGTACTTTACAATATCTAACACCCATTCTTTTTGTAAAATCATTTTATTAGGGGCTCATACAACTCTTATCACAATCCCTACATACATCAATTGTGTCCAGCACATTCATACATATATTGCCATCATCATTCTCAAAACACCTGCTTTCTACTTGAGCCCTTGGCTTCAGCTCCTCATTTGTTCCCCTCCCTCCCCGCTCCCCCTTCCCCCCAGAACCCTTGATAATTTATGAATTATTATTATTTTGTCATATCTCACACCATCTGATGTCTCCCTTACCCACTTCTCCGCTGTCCATCCCCCAGGGAGGAGGTTAATATTGATGTATGTATATGTGCACACATATACATACCTTGTAATCTTGTAATGTATCCCATTCTCCCTCACCTTCCCTCCACCCTCCCGATATTGCCACTCTCTCCACTGGTCCCCAGGGGTTCATCTGTCCTGGATTGCCTCTATTTCCAGTTCCCCTCTGTCTAACACCCATTCTTGATTTTTAAAAAATACTCAAGAAAATAGGAATAGAAGGGAAATTTCCCAGCACAATAAAGGCTATATGTGAAAAACCAACAGCCAACATTTCATCATTGGGAAAGAACTGAAAATACACCCCCGCTCCCCTGCCCCATGAACAGGAACCAGTCAAGGATGCCCCTATGACCACACTATTTAACATTGTCCTAAAAGTCTTAACCAGAACCATTATACAACAAAAATATACCAAAGGAATATAATTGGACAAATAAGTAGTGAAATTCTCTTCATTTGCCTGATATGATTTTATATGTAGAAAATCCCAAAGAATCAACAAAATGTTGGAAACAATAAAAACTTTCAGCAATATGGCAGGATACAAGATGAACGCATAAAAATCTACCAAATCCTGTATGCTAATGAAAAAAAAGGTCTGGGGAAAAAAGACATTAAGAAAAAATACCAAAGGACCTGATGCAAAGGGCTTAAGTGGAGAGCAAATGCTTTGAAAATGATTAGGGCAACGAATGTACGGATGTGCTTTATACAATTGATGTATGTATGTGTATGAATTGTGATAAGAGTTGTATGAGCCCCTAATAAAATGTAAAAAAAAAAAAAAAGAAAATGATGATGGAAATGTATGTACAGATATGCTTGAAACAATTGATGTATGAAATGTTATGAGCTATAAGAGCCCCCAGTAAAATGATTTTTTTTTAAAAGAAAGAAAAAATACCAAAGGGGAACCGATCACAATGATCGATGTACAACACACACATACACCCCACCAGGGAGATGAACAATAGAAACTTAGGTGAAGGAAAACAGCAGACAGTGTAAAATATTAAAATAATTTATAAATTATCAAGGGTGGGAGGGTGGGCAAAGGAAGGGATAAAAGAGGAGTTGATACCAAAGGTTCAAGTCGAAGGAGAATGTTTTGGAAAGGATAATAGCAATATATTTACAAATATGCTTGATACAACTGATATATGAATTGTTATAAGAGCTGTAAGAGCCTGCAATAAAATGATTTATTAATTTTTAAATACCATTTACAATAGCCACATAGAAAGATAAAATATTTTAAAAGATAAAATATTTAGGAATAAACCTAACTAGAGAAAAAAAAGAATTGTACAAAGAAAACTACAGAACACACTATCACAAGACACTGAAAGAGAACTGCACAAATGGAAGAACATCTGTGTTTGTGGACAGGAAGGTTTAATGTGAGAATGTCAACACCATCCGAAGCAATCTATGAATACAATGCAATTCTGGCCCAGATCCCAACTTTGTTCTTTAAAGAAATGGAGAAACTAATTCATAACTTTATCTAGAGAGGAAAGAGACCAAGGATATATATACAAAGAACTCCTTAAGAAGAACAGCAAAGTGGCCCCTCTCCCTTCTTGACCTCAAAACATATTACATAGCCGCAATTGTCCCAATAGCCTGGAACTGGCACACCTGGTACTATGAAAAGTCCGTGGACCAATGGAACAGGGTAAATCCTCCCATCTGCAGACAACTGATAGTTGACAAAGGGCCCAAACACATTGAATGGTAAAGAGCCTCTCTAACAAATAATTCTAGAAAAACTGGGATCTCCATCTGCAGAATGAAACAGAACCCATGCATCAATCCACGCACAAAATATATTCAAGATTAATCAAAGACCTAAATGTAAATCTCAGAGCTATAAAGATCATCAATGGAAAACAGGGGGAAGCGCGTGGGTTTGGATTTATGGCAGGCCCAGCCCTACGGGCCTCTCATAGTGTCCCGTGCCAGAGCAAACCGTAGCCCCGAACCATTGCCTTGCCCCCCAGTCCGTAGGCTTCTGGCACTGAAGCGGGTTGCACAGTGTGAAAAAGAAAAACGGGGGAAATTAAGGGGTCTATTGAGGGGCACAGACATACTATCAAGCATAATGAAGGAACCACACATAGTATAGGACAAAATAGATGACTGGGACCTACTAAAAATTAGATACTTGTGGCATCAAAAGACTTCACCAAAAGAGTAAATTAAGAACACACCTTCAGCAATGACTAATCTCTAGACGCTACAAAAAACTACAATACCTTAATAAGAAAAAATATTAATATTCCAGACATATCAACCACAAAAGAACAAATATTGTACACTACCTTAAGGATAAATACCAAGATGAAGACTGGCATGCCAAAGGGAACAGATTTTGTAGCCTCCCAAGGGAGGGGGTGTAGGGTGAGAAAATGAACCAACAGACTAGAAAGTTGACAGGTATGGACTTAAGTGTAAAGGAGGATGGAGATCTATAAGAGAGAGGAGAGAAAGTAGGTGTGTTAAGCTGAGTTTTAGAGAAACTAAATGAGTGATACTCACATACATAAAAGAAATGTTCGTTTCAAGAAAGAATTTCACATCAAAAAGCATCCCAGTCCAGTCCAGCTGAAGTCAATGCTTCTCTGGAGCTTTCTTCATACTCCCTGAGCTGCCAAAGCTTGACCATCACAGGCTGGTCAGGTCTGGAAGCTGGTCAGCCAGCTCCCAAATCAGCAGGCCACATGGACGCAAACCCCAGAGCCAGACACACAACCCAGAAAAGCAGTAATCGAGGAGGCGCGCGCGCACGCGAGAGAGAGAGAGAGAGAGAGAGAGAGAGAGAGAGAGAGAGAGAAAGAGAGAGAGAGAGAGAGCTCTCCCAGTCCCTCTTATAAAAAGGCCACACCCCAAAGGAGGCATCCCCAAGCTAAGACCTGATGAATAGTGGACTCCACTCCTCCCTCCACGCAAATACCATCAAGTTCACATAAAGTCTAACCATCCCTGCAATGAGGGGTGGGTGGGATAGAATACAGGTGTGAGGATTTATGAGTAATTTCAATTGTTGCATGCAGAGTTGATAGTCTGAAATGTAAGTCATGCCCCCCACACCTAATCCATCACATAAATAAATAAATAAATAGACCAATTACATCAAAATCCTGACCAAGATGTGGCAAGCTGAGTCAAAGCTTTCCAGATAATTACCTTAAAATAAAATAAAATTTTAAAACCTGCACCAGCATAGAATTTTTGTGGGTGTCTACAACCCAAAGTCTAGGCAACACCGTATGAGGTTTACTTGAATGTCATCATTGAGAGACATTTAAATATTTCTATTGAATACTACCCATTGACGATAAAAAGCATGGTCACGCAGGCATACTGTCCCAGAGGCCATCTTTCCACTCCATGTCCTCCTGCTCCTTCAAAGAAGGTAGAACCCTGTAGAAAAGGGGCCAGAGATAAAAATTTCTGCATTAAATGACTCATAAATGGACAAGGCTAAAAGCATTTAACATACATTTGTGGTTATTTAAAAACTGGACTTTAGATCTTACTTATCTTAATTCTTATAAAAATTCGAGTTGATTTCCCAAAATAAAGAGGGCAAACTGATTCTTCCATCTAATAAATTGTCTAGAGCCCAAGTTAAGAAAGATCTCAAGGCTACCTCAGTTTTTAAACTCTTATTACTGGGAGCCCTTACAGATATTATAACAATCCATCATTCAGTTACATCAAGCAAAACTGTGCAATTGCTGCCACCATTCTTTTCAAAACTTCTTTTTCTTGAACTCTCTGATATAAGCTCCCCTGCCTCATTTTTTTGGGGGGGTGGGGGGTAGGACAAAGGTGGTTCAGTCCAATGATGGAGCTTACATACCATGAGCAGGGAGTCATGCCTGCATATAGTCACCATTCCTGATTTAGCTACTTAGCAGTTGAACTTGTGGGTATTTCCTAGCTCTAATGGACACCAAGGTTCAGTTGTGCTAATGCAAAAATAGCTGCTTAGACAGATCAGCCACCTCATTAAACGATGGTTGGGGGAAGATGTGCCCCCTTGATTCAAGTACACCCAGCCCGTTGGAAGACTGGATCAGTAGATCTGAATGATTCGCTTAGTGATATATCTCAAAGAAGTTGCAGAGGATATAAAGATTCCAAATTTCCTTGAAGGAAATCAACTCGATGGCACCTAACAACAATATAGTTGGTGAGATGAATAAATATATTATTTATAATATGTTGTATATGAGAGTAAAATGTTTTAAAATATTAACCCACCCCTTGCTTTCCTCAGTTTATCTCCTCTACCCCTCTCTTGCCAGTCTCACTTCAAATGGAGGATTTGTTATGGGTCATTAACAACCTGCAATATGCAGATGACACAACCTTGCTTGCTGAAAGCAAGGAGGACTGAAAGCACTTGCCCATGAAGATCAGGGAGTGCAGCCTTCAGTGTGGATGACAACTCAATGTCAAGAAAAGCAAACTCTGCATACGTGAACCAGTCGACGGTACCCTGACAGACAGAAAAGATGGCCTGTGTAGAGGTTTGCATTCTGCTTGGACCCGCAGTCGATACTTGTGGAAGCAGCAGAAGCTTCCACTCATGGAAGCACGGAAGAAATCAAACGATGTGTTATATTGGGCAAATCGGTGGCACAAACCTCTTTAAAATGTTGAAAGGCAAGGATGTCACTTTGAAGACTAATGTACACCTGACCCAACCCAGGGCATTTTCCATTGCCTCATGTGCGTATGAAAACTGGACAACAAATAAGGAAGACTGGGGAATTGATGCATTTGAATTATGGTGTTGGTGAATTACATTGAAAGCGCCTGCCAGAAGACTAAACAAATTTGTCTTAGAAGAAGTGCCATCAGAATGCTCCTGAGAATCAAGATGGTAAGACTTCGCTTATGTCCTCTGACGTGTTATCAGAAGAGCCCAGTCTGTGGGGAAAGACAGCATGCTTGGTGAAATAGAAGGCCAGCAAATAAGAGGAAGACCGCTAAGAGGACGGATGGATGCACGGACCGCAACAGAACAACAATTGTGAGGATGGTGCAGGACCGGGCAATCCTCTGTTGTCCCTCGGGTCACTGTGAGTCGGAACGAACTCACTGACACCCAACAACTATAACAGGCAACAGGGCTTCAAACCAGTGCAGTTCCATCTCAGACGGACTGAGTCACAAACTACAATGCAGCAAGCTCACTCTCACGTGCTCTGAAAGAAGCCCTGATGCTGTGGGGTTAGTGCTGGATAGCCGACCAAAAGCCTGACAAACCCTATCACCTTGAAACCCTAACCAATAACCGTGGAAGCCTTATTGGGTCACTGTGAGTTGGAATTGGCTAAATGGCAGTGGGTTTGGTGGGTGCACATTCTTACCTGTATATGAGAGTCACCTGGGAATCTAGATACAAAGAACTCACTGGAATGCAGAGTCTGATTCAGCATACCTGGAGTGAAAAGGCAAATTCCCAGCAGGTGGTGAAATCAGAGCGAGCCGTTTCCGAGCCCTGCTTTGCAAGCAGGCAGTGATCAGGCCACATGCGGCCCAAAGACATGCTTCCTGGGCCTATGGAGCGTAGTAGAAAATTCTGAATTCTTTGTCAACATATTAAAATCAGGAGATTTCAAATGAACTTCAGATTCCCAGTGTCCAAGACTGACCCTGTCTTCCCTCAGGGGAATAGCTGAGTAACAAGTGCCCCCTTTAACCTTCACACTAAATGGAGACAAGCTATATGGTAAAAACAAAGCCATTCCCATTGCCCGGCTTCGTGTTTCTGGCATTTAAGACTGCACCTGTATGTCCAGCCCCTTGTGGCAGATCATGCCAAGTACTTTGGAGTCAAAGACTACACGATGGAATGATTGCTTCCGAAGTACAGATCAAACGAAAGAAAAGGGAGTCCCCAGTGGTTATCATTAGCATGCCCCTCTCTGGGAGAGGAGAGGATGAAGTACAAACGGCCTCGCAAGCAGAAAGTCAGAGGAAGAGGACGCCCCATGGGCTCACGGTGCGAAGCGTGGGCCCCGAGGGCCCCGTGAGAACTCAAGGCCATAAGAACTCAAGGCCTAAGGAGTGCACATGGTTGCCATGCCTCGCTGCTAGTCCCAAGAGGAGCTGTGCAAGCTGCCCATCTCAAAAGCAAGTCCTGCCATCGACACTGAAAAATCCAGTCACTGAACATCGATGAAACTCCGTTCCCCAAGGGCCCAAAGGAGGCCCCTGGGTTCAGAACTGACTCCACACAGCAGGTGACTCGTTGGCGTCTTAGCACTACTGGTCCATCCATCAGGCCCTCTTTGGGCTTGTCACTTTCTTTCCTCCACTGCACCATGAGATCCCCACTTCACAAACGGCAAAGCACCCTATACATGAGATCCCCACTTCACAAACGGCAAAGCACCCTATACATGAGATCCCCACTTCACAAACGGCAAAGCACCCTATATATGAAATCCCCACTTCACAAATGGCAAAGCACCCTATATATGAGATCCCCACTTCACACATGTTAAAGCACCCTATATATGAGATCCCCACTTCACAAACGGCAAAGCACCCTATACATGAGATCCCCACTTCACAAATGGTAAAGCACCCTATATATGAGATCCCCACTTCACAAATGTTAAAGCACCCTATATATGAGATCCCCACTTCACAAATGTTAAAGCACCCTATATATGAGATCCCCACTTCACAAATGGTAAAGCACCCTATATATGAGATCCCCACTTCACACATGTTAAAGCACCCTATATATGAGATCCCCACTTCACAAACGGCAAAGCACCCTATACATGAGATCCCCACTTCACAAATGGTAAAGCACCCTATATATGAGATCCCCACTTCACAAATGTTAAAGCACCCTATATATGAGATCCCCACTTCACAAATGGTAAAGCACCCTATATATGAGATCCCCATTTCACACATGTTAAAGCACCCTATATATGAGATCCCCAGTTCACAAACGGCAAAGCACCCTATACATGAGATCCCCACTTCACAAATGGCAAAGCACCCTATACATGAGATCTCCACTTGAAAAACAGTAAAGGATCCTATACATGAGAGTCCCCACTTCACAAACGGCAAAGCACCCTATACGTGAGATCCCCACTTCACAAATGTTAAAGCACCCTATACATGAGATCCCCACTTCACAAACGGCAAAGCACCCTATACATGAGATCCCCACTTCACAAATGGCAAAGCACCCTATACATGAGATCTCCACTTGAAAAACAGTAAAGGATCCTATACATGAGAGTCCCCACTTCACAAACGGCAAAGCACCCTATACGTGAAATCCCCACTTCACAAATGGCAAAGCACCCTATACATGAGATCCCCACTTCACAAACGGCAAAGCACCCTATACGTGAAATCCCCACTTCACAAACGGCAAAGCACCCTATACATGAGATCCCCACTTCACAAACGGCAAAGCACCCTATACATGAGATCCCCACTTCACAAATGGTAAAGCACCCTGTATATGAGATCCCCACTTCACAAATGTTAAAGCACCCTATATATGAGATCCCCACTTCACAAATGGTAAAGCACCCTATATATGAGATCCCCACTTCACACATGTTAAAGCACCCTATATATGAGATCCCCACTTCACAAACGGCAAAGCACCCTATACATGAGATCCCCACTTCACAAATGGTAAAGCACCCTATATATGAGATCCCCACTTCACAAATGGTAAAGCACCCTATATATGAGATCCCCACTTCACAAATGGTAAAGCACCCTATATATGAGATCCCCACTTCACACATGTTAAAGCACCCTATATATGAGATCCCCACTTCACAAACGGCAAAGCACCCTATACATGAGATCCCCACTTCACAAATGGTAAAGCACCCTATATATGAGATCCCCACTTCACAAATGTTAAAGCACCCTATATATGAGATCCCCACTTCACAAATGGTAAAGCACCCTATATATGAGATCCCCATTTCACACATGTTAAAGCACCCTATATATGAGATCCCCACTTCACAAACGGCAAAGCACCCTATACATGAGATCCCCAGTTCACAAACGGCAAAGCACCCTATACATGAGATCCCCACTTCACAAATGGCAAAGCACCCTATACATGAGATCTCCACTTGAAAAACAGTAAAGGATCCTATACATGAGAGTCCCCACTTCACAAACGGCAAAGCACCCTATACGTGAGATCCCCACTTCACAAATGTTAAAGCACCCTATACATGAGATCCCCACTTCACAAACGGCAAAGCACCCTATACATGAGATCCCCACTTCACAAATGGCAAAGCACCCTATACATGAGATCCCCACTTCACAAACGGAAAAGCACCCTATATGTGAGATCCCCACTTCACAAACGGCAAAGCACCCTATACGTGAGAACTCCACTTCAATAAATGGCAAAGCACCCTATGCGTGTGTCTGGACAGGGTGACCTGATTTAAAACAGCTCTTGTTTGGAAGTCCAAAGATGGCTTTCGGTTACGTCAAACAAGTTTGCTCTCACTTTTAGGAAACTCAGAAAAGGGAGCAATGGCGCTCGAGTTCATGTAAAGGGAAAGGTGATGTAGATGTTCAGCGCATACTTGCTCTCCCCCCACCCCCCGAACAGTGTGGACAGCCATATTTCAGCCTGGCCCCTTTGTAAATCCATCTACAATCCATCTCTTCTTCCATCTACAAGCTCCTGGAAACCCACATTAGTGCTGAAAATGTGTAAGCCATTCCTCAAGTTCTATTCTGATTTAGCTTTGCCATGCGGCCCTAAGGCTTAACGCGTGAAGCTATTCCAATTGGGTCTCCCCACCATCAAGCATGCCACTCAGCCCACTGGGGATGTCTTCCTTGCAATGTCTGCTTTTGGAATCCGCACCAGGCACCACCATGCAGCTCCCCATCAAGTACCGGCTGAAAAGTTCCAAGAGAAGCCTGATGCTTCAATTTAAATGATTTTTCCCCAAATATCTACAAAGACAGCAATAGCATAAAGGAGTTCATTCCTTTGCCTCTGTTGTATTGCTTCCATCATTTGTTTTGTTTTTAAATATAAAAACCTAATGAAATCCCATGTTGTGCACACAGGTATTCACATCACTTGACAGAATTAAATGTCTCACCATCCTGTGTATTTTCACAAACAATTTTACAAGTGAGGAACAACTGTCACATGCTCTATGACAGGGGTCCTCAAACTTTTTAAACAGGGGGCCAGTTCACTGTCCCTCAGACCTGTTCGAGGGCCAGACTATTGTTTTAAAAAAAACTATGAACAAATTCCTATGCACACTGCACATATCTTTTTTTGAAGTAAAAAACAAAATGGAGCAAAAACACGTGGCGGGCCAGATAACTGTCCTCAGTGGGCCATATGTGGCTCACGGGCTGTAGTTGGAGGACCCCTGCTCTATGAGCTAGAACTGGTCCCTACAGCTTAGGATGGAGGAATTGCTAGACACTGAGGCTGAGTCACAAGCAAGAATTCTGATCTAGCAGAAGTTCTAATACACTCTCTGCTTTGAGTTCCAGAATTTCCCAGGCATTTCAAGTATCTGAAAGGTGTTCAACCCAGTAGAACCCCCTCATAAGTCATTGACTAAAGTTGAGGGATGGTGGATCATCTTCAAACATCATTTCCAAACACAGATGTTGAGCCGTGTGGTCCAGCTCCCACAGGGGCTAAGATGGTAGCAACTCTTCAGGGATAGACTCCCCAAGTTTAAGGTCAATAACGAAGCTCCTTGCCAGGCTAGCCATCACAGTATGGACTCAAGCTTTTCCCTTTTCTACACTCAGCAGCGTCCACCCTCCTAGCAACTCATGCCCTGCTGGGTGGGAGAGATGGAGATGGAGATGGCTCCTGGGTCGATTCTCACAGGTGTGAGAAAACAGAAATACACTAAGAAGACACATGGATGGGAAGGCTACTGTACCAGGAAAACCATCCACAAACATTGGGTTGAAAATAAGGTGCTTCAGCCATGTCCTCAGTTCCAGCCACCACCATGGCCACCAAACAAATGTCCTTTGAGGTATGGGTGCCCCCTCGCCACACTGAGTACATTTTCGAAAGGCTGCAGCCCAAGGTATTATCTGCCAAGGTCAGTTCTTTCCCTCCACATCAGTAGCCGTGGTCAAGGGAGTAAGCTGTCCTACCAGAAAGCTGGGTGACGGCTGGTCCTAGCATTTCAGCCCTTGTTCCCCCAGGTCAGGGCATTTCACTCCTTACTCAGCTAATGAAAAACAGGCGAACGATTCTTTTAAAGAAGAAAATAATTACTTCATTTCCCCCCCCAAGAGGCAGCCAGCCACTTCCTCTCCCTAAAGAAATGGGGCAGGGAGTGTGAACACAGAAATGGGATCTCTGTCAGGAAGCGTCTCAGGCCAGGCATCTGCCACACGCCTTCCTTGCAGGATTATGTTGGCGTGGCGCTTGCTCCTCGCTGAACTCACTGATTGTCAAGAGCACACTCACTGCTGAGGATTGAATCACTGGGTGACGATATTCAGACCGCTGAACAGTCCTTCAAAGGGTTTGATAAATGGGGAGGAGGAGCAACTTCACATCAGAAAAGGATGTTCAGCAATAATTACATAAAATCCATGGGGAGAATAAAGCTGGTACTGTGTTCCTGGTGAGACAATTTTGACCTAGTTTCTATCCAGCCCGTGGTGACTGGAGTCTTATTCTACAAACTACAATGACCTTAGACTCATCCTTCATAGACCACACCAGACAGACGTGATGTAACCGAATAAACTGGGCATTACCTCAAACGTACCTGTAGCCCTTGAACTTAAGAGTGAAACTCTCTGGTATGAGAAAGAAACAGAGGACTGCCACCCCATGGCTGCAAAATTGGAGGTGCTGGACCTTCGTCAGGATCCCTTGCTTTGTGCATGCCCAATAGAAGGTGGTCCAGACCCACCTTATGGTTATTATTTGAATGCCCTCCTTGCTTGACGATTGATATGCATTCATCTGATGGGCAAGGATCTTCCCTGTAAATGAATGTTACTGGAATTTTCCCCTCGATCAACCTCCCCTCCCCCCATGGCCAATGTAAACCGTGCTCAACCATTTAAGACTTTAATCTGTACAAATCAGCAACTCCTGGACTGCAGTTCAGAGCTGGTACTTTACATGAATACCTTTCTTTTCTCAACAGTATGTTCAATTCTGTACCACTGGATAAATTAATTCACCATCAATAGAATTACCTCCTGCCCAAGGGGGATGATTGATAATGTCCCCCGTCATGAAATGATGAGACCTCTAAAGTGAACCAGAGATGAACATAAACCATAGACAAGTGGATGGATTTTCAGTCATAATTAATTCTAGTCCAAATACAAGAACAATTTATTCTTCTTTTTTTAAATCACTTCATTGGGGCTCTTACAGTTCTTATAACAATCCATACATCAGTTGTATCAAGCATATTTGTACATATTACCATCATCATTTTCTAAACATTTTACTTTCTATTTGAGCCCTTGGTTTTAGCTCCTTTTTCCCCCTCCCTCCCCCATCCCACCCTTGTGACCCCTTGATAACTTTTAAATTATTATTGTTTTCATATCTTACACCAACCTCTGTCTCCCTTCACCCATGTTTATCTTGTTCATCCCCCGGGGGAGGGGGGATTATGTATCGATCATTGTGATCAGTTCCCCCTTTCTCCCCTCCTGGTATCCCTGTTCACAATTCTGCTCCTGAGAGGCATCTCTGATCCGGTCCCCGGGTTTTCTCCTAACCTGGGCTACGGCTGATGGATAGCATTCCAGCTCAAAGGAGCTGGAGGGTTTGGCACTGTCATTCTTGCCTGCTCTTCATGGAGCTTCAACATAACCCACGGCTTGGGTCATCTTATTTGAAACAGAATGTTTCTTCCCATTGACAATTTTTCTTTTTTTGTTTGTTTATTTGAAACTAGCCCATGTGACAAAAGAATTTAAGTCCGTTTGAATTTTACTTGTCCTATTTTTATAACCACTCAGACCAGTGGTGCCCCAATAAAATGATTTTTTTAAGTATCTGATGGGTAAGGAATATTGCGTTTTTACGGCTGTGAACCTCCTCTTTAAAAAATCCCCCCCCCCTCACTACCATGATCCGAATTCTACCTTGCAAATCTGGATAGAGCAGAGGTTGTACACTGGTGCAGATAGGAGCTGGAGGCACAGGGAATCCAGGGTGGATGATCCCTTCAGGACCAGGGGTGTGAGGGGCAATACTGGGAGGGTAGAGGGAGAAGGGGTTGGAAAGGGGGAGCCAATTACAAGGATCTACATGTGACCTCCTCCTTGGGGGACTGACAACAGAAAAGTGGGTGAAGGGAGACACCAGATAGGGCAAGATATGACAAAATAATAATTTATAAATTATGAAGGGCTCATGAGGGAAGGGGGAGTGGGGAGGGAGGGGAAAAAAAGAGGACCTGATGCAAAGGGCTTAAGTGGAGAGCAAATGCTTTGAAAATTATTAGGGCAAAGCATGTACAGATGTGCTTTATACAATTGATGTATGTATGGATTGTGATAAGGGTTGTATGAGTCCCTAATAAAATATTTTTTAATTGTTTTTATTTTGTTGTCATTGGCCTTCTTAGTTATGGACTGTGACACATATCTCACACACAGCTGCGCAGCTGACTGCATCAAAGCGGAGACAGTGCCCTGGAAAGCCCCCACGTGGAGGGGTCTTTCTTCTCTTTTTCTTTCCCACCCATCCTCCCACTTCCCTCCCTGCTCTTCCTCTCCTTGCTCACCCCACCCCTGCTCCTGGCCTCATTAAGTCTTCAAAGTGTAAAATCTGTCTTGTGTGGTTTTTTCTTTTATAATAATGCCATTATGGGAGATTTATCTTTACGAGATTGGCTAACTTTGCTGAGGACAGTGCCCTCCAATTTTGCCCGTGTCGTGACATGTTTGACAGACTCAACACTGCTTTTTAGAGATTTACCACATTCCTCTGTGTGTACTTCCAGAGTTTACTTCTCCATTCCTCCATAGACAGAGTTTTTGTTTGTTTCCATCTTTTTTGCTATTATAGAAATTGCTGCATGAACATAGGGGCGCATACATTGATTCGGGTTTTGTTCTTTATTTCTTTGGGGTATATATCAGGTGGGCAGATTGCAGGCGCATAAAGTATTTCTGCTCCCTTTTGTTTCACAAAGCGCCGTACTGTTGTCCATAGTGGCTGTACAATCCCGCAATCCCACCAACAATGTCTGAGTGTCCCAATCTCTTCACATCCTCACTTGCATTTATTTATTTTTTTGTTTTGCTAAGATTGTTCGTGTAAGAGGGTATCTCATCGTTATTTAAATGTGTATTATCTTATAGCTAATGAACTGGTGTATTTCCTCATATGATTGCTGACAACCTGGATGCCATCTTTAGGAAATTGTCTATTTATGTCTTGTGTACATTTTTTGATTGGGTTATGTGTGCTTTTCCTATGAAGGCCTTGTAGTCTTCTATAGCTTTTTCAAATTAGCCCTTTATTTGATATATCATCGCTCAGTGTTTTTCCCACTCTGTGGGCTCTCTGTTTCACCCTTCTGAGGAAGTCTTTTCCGTTACATCAGAGATCCTGTGCGATTAGAAGATATCAGTCCTCTCTTTTGTCTTCTGTAGTGTATTTTCAATGTGTTTGGTAATGTATTTTTACCTTCTATTAGAGCCCTGAAGTCTGTCCCTAGTTTTGCATTGATGATCCTGAAGACCCTAGGGGTTATATGTAGGAGTTTAATCAGTCTGGAGTTCATCTTGATGTGTCCTGTTTCATTCTTGTGCAGGTGGGACATTGGCAGTTCTCAGTTTCCACATTTATCAGAGAAAAATCAAAGGCGTGTACCCCTTTCAAAAACAGCACCCTTTCTTCTGTAACTCTCATTTTCTTTCCTCCCTCTTTAAGACTGTGCACTCTTTGGGAACACCTCCTAGATAAAGCCTCTGATCCGAAATCTGCCTCTAGACCACTTTGCCGGAAAAGAACTCGCCCTCCCCTCCTCACCTCAGTGGCTTTTCAAAAGGATCCACACATTCCCTGTACAGGCAGTTGCCGCTTACAGAGGCACTCACATCCCACGTGGACGGAAGTCGGAACAGGTGCGCATGGTTTTTATTGAGCTAGATTTTCGTGCAAGAAAATCCTCTAAGCCTTTCCAATGATTTAAAAGCTCCAGGTATAGCAAGTGAAAGTGATGATGATGAAAAACGTGTTTCAAATGGGGGATTGGTTCAATTGCTTCAAGCGCAGGGCAAATTTACGTGATATTAAAGGGCAAATACACTCATCACCGCAGGACTAACTGTCCTCGCTGTCCATAGTCCCAGAGCACTTTTCCGTGATGTGAAATGGAAATGACATTGAAAACAAACGAAATACCAAACATTCTGTTCCGGTGACGGGTGCTTCCTGCAGGAGTTGCTTTAAAACTTAGATCTACCTTCAGCTCAATTTATGTGATCTTCCCCAAAATTGAGAAATAAAAGGGAGCTATGTATCCCTTAGTAACAAATCCACAGAAATCCAGTTATTTTGGAATAGTTAGCAAAAGAAGAATTCCACTTCAAGGAAGCACATACCATGGGAGAGAAATCAGTGGGTTTCTGCTCAATCTAAAAAGTCAAGACTCCACCCACAGCCAGTCCTGAGCTTTGGGGCTCGGCTCACGGGGAGTCCCTCTTGGACCTGGGGGTACAGTGAATGGTATGACCCTTTGCTGGGCATGTCTACACAACAGGATATACTGGGCCCCTCTAGGGTTTCCCATATGGGCTCCAATAAATTTCTTCCCTTTTGCTTAAAAAAAAAAAATAGTCAAGACTGATATAAGATTAATGATGGAGAGGACCAGGAGTCACGCAGCTTTAAATCCTTTGAGGATCAAGCTAGAGATGCAGAGATAAGCAAGTAGTGACATCAGCACTGTACTGCTGGTCCTATTGCCTTTGGAACACATGCTGGTAATCTGCGAACCTATCCAGCAGTCCACCACCACCATTGAGCCAGGCGCCGCTTCTCAGATGACTCTAGTTATATGCTCGTCTCTGTACACGACAGAGCTTCCTTGCTTTGTAAGGTAGGAGGCTGTGGGCAGCACAACAGTCAAATGGCTACTGATCAAAAGGTTGGCAGTTTGAATCTACCAAGAAGAACTGCTTGCGGACTGACTTCCCAAAGGTCAAAGCCACTGAAAACCCTACGGAGGGGGTGTTCTACACTGACATGCAGGAGGTCTCCTCCATGAGGGAGAGCTGAGTCCACAGTGGTGAGGAAGAGAGACGTTACACTGCCCTCCTTCCATCCTGCCTTTCTTCGGACTGTCTACCAGAGACTGGTTTTGCTTTGCTCCTCCGACCCACTCTGGATCCTGCTCTCTGCCCTGATGCTGAGCTGCGTGGGCTGTGTCCTCAGCCTCATGCACTGCGCATCCTCTGTCCACGCGACCACTGACGGACCCTCGGCAGGAGAGCAGAGGGAGGAGGAGGAGGGTCGGTGTCTCCGCTCGGTCCTTTCCCTCAAGATTGTTCCTGACTAGAGATCACTACTCCATGTGAGATGCAAGGCAGCTGACTTCTCACACCGCTCTCCTGAGTTCTGGTGTGAGCTCCCTCCCATCGTCCATTCAGGCTTCGGAGATAAGGAAGTGCCTGCCCCTAGCTCCATCACTATTCTCCTGACACCCACTTTGGCAAGGCTCCCCTTTATAAAGAAGCCCACCTGACTCCGTGTCATTCATTTTCTGTTTCAACCCTGGCTGACAAACACGTTCACCTCTCTGTGCGCCCATCTGTAAACTGGGGGTCAGAGTAGCAACCTCGCTCCTGGAGGAGCTGGGGGCGAAATGATCATCAATGCAGGTGAAAGGCTTACAATAGCGTCTGGCATGCAATAAGTGAAATCAGTTTATGTTTATTTTATCTTCATCATCATCATATCATTAGCGCTGGTGGGAAAAAAAGTGTCTAAGACTTGGCCACTGACCTCTGGCAGGTCATCATTTCATCTCTGGCAGGCTGAGTTGTTGCTTGCGGAGAGCTGCTTTGAAAATAACGTCTCTGAGAAGAGATTGCTGCAAAAGGCTTCTGAGGGGATCCAGGAATGATTAACCACGCTGGGCAGCCAAGATAGATGGCCACGACGAGCAGCCACAGAGGATTTTTTCGTCTAGTTGCTTGCTCTGTTTTTTCTCAGAGCTCTTTTGATGTATCTTATCCTAGATGCATAGACATTTTAGGGCTAAAGGGGACTTTAATTCATGTGCTTTATTTAGAAAAGAAAGCATATTTAACCAAAATAAACTTTTAGGCCATTTAGATGTGGACCCTGCAAATGGAAACTAAGTGAAGGGAAAATGTGGAGCCCTTTCAGTCTTGCTCAGGAGACTTTCATCCAACCATTCCAAGAGATTTATTTCTAGTTAAAGTTTCCTACGTCCCAGAAAGAATATCATTGTGTTCTCTCCCTAGAGAAGGGAAATGGATCTTAATTTTTTTTTAAAGAAAAAGAAGAAAGAAAACGGAAGTCCCTCATCCACACTACAGACTGATTTATAACACCCATTAGGGTCAGGGGAATATAAATTGCTCTGTTTCTAAAGCTTTAAACCAGGTCTTAGACAGAACTCAGAGAGTGTCAGTCAATGGGGGCAGGGGTGCCACCAAAGAAAAGAACACGTTTAGGAGATTATATGTGTCCAGCTCAGTTTGGGAGGGCCCCGTCCCTTGGGAACGAAGGTCTAAGTCTCTCCTTTTGAAAATTAGGGACTTGGAAAGAGAGAAACTAGGGTCTCAACCCTTAAATATTGTATTTCATCTTTCTGAATCTCCATTTCCTGTGAAATGAGAAGGTTCAACCAGATGGCCCCCGTGGGTACATCTCGATCTTTATTTCAAGAATTCAGTGAATTTTAAATTGGACATTACAGATATCAAAGGGCCCCCTGTCAGCCTTGGATTCTGTTACAAAGAAACAGATGAAGGGTGTACTTCACTTATTAAAGGATCAAAGTTACTTTGTTGTTTTTTTTTCTTTCTTTTTTCTTTTCTTTCTTTCTCTTTTTTTTTTTAACATCTTGGAGTGGGTTTCTCACCCTTGAGTACAAAAACTCATCTTTTAATTTATCCAATTGTTCACCGTGGAGAATAAACCTTTTCTAGTTCCAGGAAAGTAACTGACTTATGAGTAGTAGCATACTAATGTTCCCATCACTAGTACATCATTAGGAAACTCCTTGGAAGGCTGAATTGAAATCTGAAGGGTGGGAAATGCACTTCAACCAATGTGAGAGGACAAGCATCACATGTTGCTAACAGAGCATCAGCAGCTGGACACTCCCGCTGCTGTGGCAATTAAATGACAAACAGTCCCATGGTTGGAGAGATGCGCACACCCAGGGATTCTCCTAGGGATTCTCCAAGATCACTAGCAGGAGTATAAATTAAAACATTTTAGAGTATAAAGTATTTAATATAGAGTATAAAATGTATAAAACAAACATTTTACAGACAAGATGTAGTGAAGTTAAAGGTATGCACACTCTCAGTTTAGCAATTGCACGTCTAAGTATTTAACCCAGTGAAAGACCAGCATGGTGGCTCAAGGAGAAAGCTATAACAATGTCAATCCTATGAAAAACGGGGTCCAATAAAAGTGATCCAAGAATAAATATATTGGGTATAGTCCTCCAACAGGATTCTACGGAAAGGTTCAAATGTGTGTACTGGGGCCACAGACACACACCAACAAAAATGCATCTTAAAAAACAAAAATAACACTTGTTAAGTCTAATTACATAAAGTTATACTATTTTAAATTAAGCTAGGGCTACAGAATAGACAAAGACCACTATATTGTAGTTAAGAATACATACACATGTAGTAAAGGCATAAATCCATGGATTGGGACATGCATGGGAGAGAGAGGGCGAGGTTGTGGTTTGGTCGATTTTAAATTAGAGGATACAGTCAAACTACCCCTGAGGATTTCCTAGGCTTCAAAGGCAGGTGATCGGAACCCTTCAGTTACTCTGCGGGGAAAGATGAGGCAGTCTTCCTCCAGCGTGAGTCACAGCCCCAGAAGCCCGAGGGAGCAGTCCCATCCGTCCTTCCTGGCCGTGATAAGCCAGAGTGGACCCAGCAGCAGTGGGTTTTACAGAAGCAGAGCGCCAAAACTGTCCTGTCACAGAGCAGGATTCTAACCATCCTTCTGGGTTAGCAGCCAAGGGCTTAATGACTGGCCTCCAAGGGTCCTTCCACTGGGGATGTTCTTGTTGTTGTTTAGTATCACCAAGTCAGCTCCAGCTGATAGCAAACACATACACAACAAAATAAAGCACTGCCTGCTCCTGTACCAGTCTCACAATTGTTAGGTTTGTACAGTGCCAATCCATTCCATCAAGAGGCTTCCTCTTTTTCAGTGACTCTCTTTTTAACCAAGCGGGACGTTCCCCCTAATAACATGCCCCAAGGAAGTGAGATGAAGTCTTGCTATGCTCACTTCTGAGGAGCGTTCTGCTTGTACTTCTTCCAAGAAAAATGTGTTTGCTCATTTGGCAGTCCATGGTATATTCAAATATTCTTCACTAACACCATAATTCAAACGCATTCGTTCTTCTCCAGTCTCCCTTACTCATTATCCAACTTTCACGGGCATATGAAGTGATCGAATATGACCTGGTTTGGGTCAGGAGCACCTTGGTCCTCAAAGCGACATCTTTGTTCGTCAACACTTAGAGGTCTTTCGCAACAGATTTGACCAAGGCGATACCTCATTTGATTTGCCTGCTGCTTCTAGAGCATTGGTTGTGTACCCAAAGAAAATGAAAACCCTGACACCTTGCGCTTCTTTCACCTTTTATCATGATGTCATTCATTGGTCCCACTGTCTAGGGATAGGACAGATAAAATACAAGATGAACCTGGAACATCTTTAAGTGCCAGAAAACTTAAAGGTGCTCCTAAGAGGATGAGGACATGGCCAAAGGATGCTGCAGACCTCTTGTAGGAAGTCCCAGTGAGGCAACATGAGCAATGAAACAGAGAGGGCAAGAAAGGATAACTTACCCATTGCCACCGAGTCACTGTTCACTCCTGGCGGCCCATGTGTGTCAGAGTCGAACTGCACTCCAACAGGGTTTTCCATGGCTGTTTTTCCCAAAGTAGACCTGCTCTTTCAGGGCACCTTTGAGTAGACTTAAAATTGTAGCCTTTTAGTTCACAGTCAAGTGTCTTAACCATTTGCTTCACACAGGGACTCTTATAAGAAATAACATATAAAAATAACAGACAAACCAAAATGAAAGACATCCTACAAAACAATTGTATGAAAGACAAAGAATGATGCGGGACTTCAAAGAACAAAAAATCATATCATTGACTGCACACCTCCATGATAGGATCGCTGAAGACAAATGGGTGCATAAGCAAATGTGGTGAAGAAAGCTGATGGTGCCGCCTATCAAAAGAGATAGTGTCTGGGGTCTTAAAGGCTTGAAGGTGAACAAGCGGCCATCTAGCTCAGAAGCAAAGAAGCCCACATGGAAGAAGCACACCAGCCAGTGCGATCACAAGGTGCCAAGGGACCAGGTATAAGGCATCATGCAAAAAAAAAAAAAGATATATGTGTATATATATATATATATATATATATATATATATATATATATATATATATATATACCACATAAAATGAAGGGGGAAGTGCAGAGTGGAGACCCAAGGCCCAAGTGTCAGCCAATGGAGATCCCCTCATAGAGGGGTTTAGGAGAGGAGATGGGTTAATTAGGGTGCGAGGTAGTACTGATGAAGAACACAGCTTTCCCCCAGATCCTGGATGCTTCCTCCCCCCAACTACCATGATCCGAATCCTACTTTGCAGGGCTGGATAGGGCAGAGGCTGTACACTGGTGCATATGGGGGCTGGAGACACAGGGAATCCAGGGTGGATGATACCTTCAGGACCAAGAGTGTGAGGGGCGATGCTGGGAGAGTGGAGGGTGAGTGGGTTGGAAAGGGGGAACTGATTACAAGGATCCACATGTGACCTCTTCCCTGGGAGAGGGACAGCAGAGAAGGGGGGGAGGGGAGACTCCGGATAGGGCAAGATATGACAAAATAACGATGTATAAATTACCAAGGGCACATGAGGGAGGGGGGAATGGGGAGGGAGGGGGGGAAAAAAAAGAGGACCTGATGCAAAGGGCTTAAGTGGAGAGCAAATGCTTTGAGAATGTTTGGGGCAGGGAATGTATGGATGTGCTTTATACAATTGATGTATGTATATGTATGGACTGTGATAAGAGTTGTATGAGCCCCTAATAAATTGTTTAAATAAAAAAGTAAAAAATAAAATAAATAAAAAAGAATGATGCGGGACTGTCCCAGAGAGGAAAAGAATAAAGAAACACAGCAACCAAGTGCATGTGGCATCCTGGACCAGAGGACGGACATTAGTGGGACAGGTGGTGACATTTGGATTAGGTCTGTGAATTAGCTAAGCGCCTTTAACTTCATGTTTTGATTGCTCTACTGTCATTATGTAAGATGTTCACATCTGAGGAGACTGGGTGAAAGGCATAAACAAACTCTCTGGGCTTGGGGGTACAATTAAAGTCTAAAATTACCACAACATAAAAATTTTACAAATAATTGAAGCAAGTATGGCAAAACAGCAAGTAATGAAATATTCAAGATAGAGGTTAGGGGGGTGGGGAATGAAGGAGGGGCGAATTGAAGATCTAAATGTCAGGGATGAAAGGAAGGTTGTAGTCATGCAGCAGTTTCTAAACAATGAAATATGCTAAGGTGAGGGGCCAGGTTTTTCATACGCTGATGATTTTTCCAGTTAGGTGTAATGGAGGAGAGTCTGACTCCGACAGCCCAAGGTGACATAGAAATGCCCCACAGGGTTTTCTAGGTTGTAATCTATCGGAAAGAGCTCTCACTAGGCCTTTTACCTGCAGACCCTCTGGATGGAGACATCTAACCTTTTGGTTAGCAGCCAAGCACTGAACCCTTGGTGAGCCATTACCAAGGCAAACACTGGCATATTAAATCGTCCTGCAGCATCCTGGATTCCAGTGCCCCTGCAGCTCCTGCTTCATCCTCATGGTTGCTCTACTGGAGCCCATTGTACCAGCCACCGGGTCAATCCATCTTGTTGAGGGTTTTCCACTTTTTCTTTCACCTTCTTTTTCATTCACTCTGTTTCAGGGACAGGTCACTACTGATAAGATATCCAAAATGTATGAGGCAGCATCTTGCTATCCTCACTTCTAAGGAGCAATCTGGTTATACTTCTTTCAAGGCATATTTGTTCACGCCTGTGGCAGTCCCTGGGACAGTCAATCGTCTTCACCAGCACCGTCATTCAAAGGCGTTCATTCTTCCTCAGTCTTCCATATTGATTGCCCAGCTTTCACCTGGCTAAGCAAAGAGTTTGATGTTAATTTCTGGGGCCACTGCCTCCTTCTTCGCCCTGCGGATCAGAATAATTACACTCACACTGCTACTTCTTTTACTTCCTGATTTGCTTTCCATTTAATTCCCTACTATGGGCAGAGGTCTGGTGTTTAGTTTACTTTACAGCGATACAAGTGTTGTCAATTGATAGAAAAGTTGTCAAAACAGAAGCCAGGAACTCAGTCTTGAGCTGAAGATGAGTTTAACTTTGAAAAGTTGCCTTTAAATGACTTCATCATGACTGTTATGCTGTTAGGGATCTCATTCTGGAATTTGGGAGTGTGGTTGGGATCTGGCCTGGATATTTGTGGATTTTCCACAGAGGTGAAAACTGAAGATCTGAATTTTGAAGAGCCTACCAAGGTTTGGGTATAGAACTTTAAGAACACCTAAATTTAAGGAACAAAATAAATAGAAAACATTCTTTATAAGGAAGGTGGGAATGACACCGAGGCAAATCACTGGGGGAGTGCAGCGGAACAGCAAGGGAATGGAGTGGCAAGGTCCCCAGGGAATGCTGAAAGTGGACTTCGGGGCCAGGGCGTGGTGCCCCAACAGACTGGACTGGAAAACGCTCCTAAGGGCCAGCAAACGATCCCTGAACTAACTACAAGCTTTTCTCTTGTGAACTGTTTTATTCTGTTCTTTGTCAGTGGTTTGTTTTTGTTGTTTTGTTGTCTGGTTGTATACTGTTGCTTTGTTTTCCTCTGTCTAGTTTTCGTGCATGTTAGTGACTCCACAGGTCTGTCTGAATAGGACAGGCTGGATGAACTATCTGGAGGAAAAACAACGGGACCGACAGTTTTGGGGGGACTAGGGGTGGGGGGGTAGGGGGGGGTAAGGAAGTGATGTTAACAAACCCAGGGACAAGGGAAAAACATGGGACCCCAAATGGTAGAGAAGTGGGAGTGGCAGGCCTGCTGGGAAATGATCAAGGGTAAGGTTGCTTAGAGAAGAGGTATACTCTAGCCCAGGTGGCGATGAAGCATGGTAGTAGGGCAGGAGGAAAGTCAAGGGAGATGGAGGAAAGAGCTAGGAGTCAAAGGGCATTCATGGAGGTCTAGACAAAGACATGTACATGCAAATATATATAGGAGGATGGGGAAATAGATCTATGTGTCTATATTTATAGGTCAAGTATTAAGGTGGCGGAAGGACCTTGGGCCTCTACTCAAACACTCCCTCAATGCATGAATACCTTCTTTTATTAAATTGGAACTCTATGATGCTCACTCTCCCGACACAACGGCTGGAGCCAAAGTGTGTGAACAAGTAAATGTGGTGAAGAAAGCTGATGGTGCCCGGCTATCAAAAGAGATAGTGACTGGGGTCTTAAAGGCTTGAAGATAAACAAGCGGCCATCTAGCTCAGAAGCAACAAAGTCCACATGGAAGAACACACCAGCCTGAGTGAGCGAGTGGTCCCAAAGGGATCAGTTACCAGGCATCAAAGAACAAAAAATCATATCATTGACTGCACACCTCCATGATAGGATCGCTGAAGACAAATGGGTGCATAAGCAAATGTGGTGAAGAAAGCTGATGGTGCCCGGCTATCAAAAGAGATAGTGTCTGGGGTCTTAAAGGCTTGAAGGTGAACAAACGGCCATCTAGCTCAGAAGCAAATAAGCCCACATGGAAGAAGCACACCGGCCAGTGCGATCACGAGGTGCCCAAGGGACCAGGTATAAGGCATCATGCAAAAAAAAAAAAGATATAAGTGTGTGTATGTATGTGTATATATGTGTAAATGTATATATGCATGTATATATATGTATATATATATCATATTAAATGAAGGGGGAAGTGCAGAGTGGAGACCCAAGGCCCAAGTGTCGACCAATGGAGATCCCCTCATAGAGGGGTTTAGGAGAGGAGATGGGTTAATTAGGGTGTGAGGTAGTATCGATGAAGAACACAGCTTTCCCCCGGATCCTGGATGCTTCCTCCCCCCAACTACCATGATCCGAATTCTACCTTGCAGGGCTGGATAGGACAGAGGCTGTACACTGGTGCATATGAGGGTTGGAGGTACAGGGAATCCAGGGTGGATGATACCTTCAGGACCAAGGGTGTGAGGGACGATGCTGGGAGAGTGGAGGGTGAGTGGGTTGGAAAGGGGGAACTGATTACAAGGATCCACATGTGACCTCTTCCCTGGGAGAGGGACAGCAGAGAAGGGGGGAAGGGAGACTCCGGATAGGGCAAGATATGACAAAACAACGATGTATAAATTACCAAGGGCATATGAGGGAGGGGGGAAGGGGGAGGGAGGAGGGGAAAAAAAAGAGGACCTGATGCAAGGGGCTTAAGTGGAGAGCAAATGCCTTGAGAATGATTGGGGCAGGGAATGTATGGATATGCTTTATACAATTGATGTATGTATATGTATGGATTGTGGTAAGAGTTGTATGAGTCCCTAATAAAATGTAAAAGAAGAAAAGAGAAAAAAATGATTAGGGCAAAGACTGTACAGATGTGCTTTATACAATTGATGTATGTATATATATGAACTGTGAAAAGAATTGTATGAGCCCCAATAAATTGTTAAAATTAAAAAAAAAAGGAAGGTGGGAATGAAAGGAAGATTAATCTCTATTATTAAGAGTGTTAAATATTGTTTTAAAAGTTTCAAGGGAAAAAAAAAAACGATGGTGAGGAAGCACATGCAATGACCCCGAATGAAGGACAATCACAGGCCAGTGGGTGGGAAGTCTTGTGGATCCAGTGGTAGTATAAGCATCTCAGCGTTGGAATGGGTCTCCACACGGCTCTTCCAGCTCCCAGGGTCCAGGGTAGCTGCATGTGGCTTGTCATCGGGAATACAAAGAAGAAAATGTGCCTGTCCTGCCTCCAATGAGCTATTTATCTCTGTAGCGCTTCTAAATGAAGTCATCAAGCAGTGACCTAATTGAAAGGCTAAACTCCACCCCTTCCCTCTTATGGCACCAGATTATGTAACTACCACAATAGACCTTCCAGCAGAACAAATAACAGAAGTGTGGGTGAAGAGAGACAAAGGACAGTATAAGACACGAAATAACAACAATAATATGTAATTGATCAAGGAATCACAAGGGCAGGAGGGTAAAGGAGGGAGGGGGGAAAGATGAGTTGATACCAAGGGCTCAAGTAGAAAGAAAATGTTTTGGGAATGTTGATGGCTACAAATTTACAAGTATGATTAATACAACTGAATGATGGATCATCATAAGATTTGTAAGAGTCCCCCAATAAAATGTCAAAAAAAAATCAAGAGAGACAAGCTGTGGTTATTGGAATGTGACAGTCAGTGCATGTTATCCAGCTAGGTACTAGGGATGGGGGATGGAGGGTGGGGTGGGGGCGGGGAGCAGGCTTTTGGACTGAAAGAAACTGAGAGCAAAGTGAGAAAGAAATGGGAAAGAGCAGGTGTGTCATGGTGAGAAGGAAGAGGACGATGGGACGAGTGGTACCCTTGAGGAACAGTGATTCAAAGGGGAACTTTGATAATAGGGCATAACCCTGCCCTGTAATCCTGTAACATGGAGGAATAAGATATAACCCTGTAATCCATAATCCTCGAGGAGCAGAGACCAAGGAAGCCTTAGACATGAGCTGAAAGTCAAAGGCATCATTGAATATGGAGTAGTAGAGCAGGAGTTGAAGAAAGGAGAAAGGTTGAAGGGGAATTGGTGTGAAATAGCACAGATGTAAATTACCCTATATTCTGGCTCAGTAGTGGAATTCTCACCTTCTTTGGGGGAGATTCAGGTTAGATTCCTGGTCCATGTACCTCAAGTTCAGTCACCACTCCTCCATCAGTGAAGGCTTCTGTATTGCTATGATGCTGACCAGACACACCTGAGAGGACCTTACTGACCAAGACAGACTAGAAAGGCACGGCAAGCGACTTCCACAAAAAAACCAGCCAAGACCACTAGTCCAATTGCGGTGTGCATAAATCGGGAGTGAATCCAAGGCAGTTAACAACAAAATGCTATTTTCTCAAATGATTGCTCAACAGCCCTGGAGGGTAGAAAGAATTTATTCAGATAACACTTAATGAGGCTGCTTTGCATTCATTATATAATGTTATTCCAATAATCCTGTGAGATAGCTAGAATGTGCATTGTAGATGAGGAAAACAAGGCTCAGGGGTTAAATGGCTACCCAGATCACACATTCATCAAATCAAGAGCAGAACTCAATTCTTCTCACCGTGTTATGTTAACGCTGAACATTTTCAAAGTAAGTGCTATATACAAATTATCGGCAGTCAAGTAATTTTTTAAAAAGCACTCAGGAAAAAGCTGCTAGAGTCTGCAATGGAAACAGAATCATGCCTAACAAGCTTACAAGTTGAACACGATTCTTCATTAAATTTGCTCCATTGTTAGATGGGGGAGGGTAGTAGCAGATGGTTGATACTGAAAGCAGCTCTTTACAGCTAAAAGGTGCTGGCAAGCGCATTTAGAAAATACAATGATGGATGACATAGTATCCAATTTGGAGAAGGTGATTGAGTCTAATAGAGTGACCCAAGGGTCAAGCTCTAGCTTCGTCCTATTTAGCATCTATTAGGATTGTTGTGGCAGGCATAACAAAATGCTCATGGAATCTGAAAATAATCGTAAGTGATAAGTGATGAAAATACTATCAAGGCTGGGAAGGAAAGCAAAGAGAACTTGATTTGGGTTTAAAGAGCACAGGGTAGGAAACTATTTTTTAAAGTCAAGAGACTCTTCACTAAGAAATGAGAAGATACTGTACAGAGCAGAGCCCCTGGATTCTCAGGAGAGGACCACGAAGAACCTAGAAGAGGAAGAGGAGAGGTAGCAAGTGCTAATGCAGGCACGGTAGCCAAGAATCAGCACAACGACTGGGCTGAGCCCCAGTTAAAATTGCAACTGGCATGCTCTGAGTTGGGTAACAAAGGGGAAGGGAAGAGGATCAGTTTGTGTGTGTACAGAATACAGTATAAAGAACACACACAGAGAGAATATTTCGAAAGGGATACACAGGCGGGGGGAAATCAAGGTCAAACTCACTGCCATCAAGTCACATCCAACTCATAACAACTCTACAGGATAGAGTAGAACTGCCCGTCTGAATTTCTGAGACTAAATCTTTACCGGAGTAAAAAAGCCTCATCCTTCTCCCAAAAAGTGGTTTCTAACGTATTTCACTATGCCACTCAGAACTCCAGTGAAATAGACTGCTGACCCACAAGCTAAACGCAATCCACAAATGCATTCGGTCATACATTGTTGAAATTTTAAATACCTTTAAACAAAGTAGAAACTCTCCAGTTTAGCACAATTGTTCTCTGGTTTATCTTATACCCAGCTGATGTTAAACATTTATATCACTCGCCTGACAGAGGAATTTCGCTTCCACACACTAATTTATAGGGAATTTGGTATGAGCGCGCGTGCACACACACACACACACAGTTGTATATAGAAACAGATAAACAATAAATAGGAAGCAATCCAGGTAGACACAGATATATTTTGAAAGGTCAACAGCAATGACTCTTTTAAATTAAATATTTGCCCCCACCTCCATCTTTTATTACGCATATCAACAGCAGTGACCTTTGAGTTATTGGGTAACTTTTTCATCTGCTTGCCAGTATTTTTAAAGTGTCGACTTTAAATCAATATGATAAGATAAATAATAACAGATGGTATATCTTAAATTTGTGTTTAAACAAGCATCCATTAGCAGTCTCTAGCCAAGGGAAACCATAGACTTTCCAGGGAGATAAAGTGAGACAATTTTTCTGATAGATTTTGCTTTCTGTTACACCTTTGCTACACCTCCGTTTCAACACAATCCAGACTGGATGAGGGCATAACTAAAAAAGGAAACAGTGGCCAGTTTTCAATTTGAAAAGAAAAGAAATATTTTACTTTTAACAGATAATTTTTAACAGTTTTATTGGCATATAATTCAGATAACATATAATTTGATTGTCAATCACATCAAGAAGAGTTGATATTTTAATAGATAATACCAGCTACTCCAAGGGAGGAAGGATAGACTCTGCTCGTGTAGAGACTTACAGGCTCAGGAACCCAAAGGATCAGTTCTATCTACTCTGTCCTTTAGGGTTGCTATGAGCCAGAAGTAACTCTAGGGTAGTGAGCTTGGGGAGTCAGTGTTATTATTTTTTATGTATAGGTGTATAGATTTTATATTCACAAATACAAAATCTTGGGGAAATTGTGCCCATTGTTCTATTGTATTTGTACTGTATTGTACCGTTAAGATAAATTAGAAGTCTGTTGGTTTTTGTTTTTTTGTTTTTTTTTTCTAAAAACTGACGTGAACAGAGAATCGCTTTCAGTTTATTGTCAGGAGTCGTGGTGCTTACTAAACCAGCAGTGTGTATCTTTCTAACATCGGCCACAGGGACCGACCACATCCTCCTTCTTTATGCTGCAAGCACCGCAGGACAGGCAGGCAGCCTCACCAAATATTTCAACCCAGCAAACCAACTGCCTAAGTGATTTTAATGGTATTCTTCTAATCTGATCGTTATTACCCCCACTTCTTTCCTGTTGTTGACAAGAAGCCTCTGGGGAATCATTTTAAAAGTGAAATGGGTTTGATTGTGAAAATAGGCAACCCTACTGACGATTTGTCTTAGTCAGAGCTTAGCAAATTCTAATCCAATCCATCATATTTCTACCTCCGAATCTCTTTAACAACCCTGAAAAGACACGCCTGTGTCTGCTTCATCTAAGTCATTTATCATTTTTAAGAGGGGAGAGAGAGAAAGTGGTTTCCTGCATAATTAAAAGTCAAGAATTACCCGCTGGTTTCTCAGAGGGGTATCTAGGCTGACATGACTGGGAGGAGTGCTAGGATGTGGATGTGTGGACGAGGGACCAGGTGAGGTAAACATCCTCTCCTGAAGAGCCCACGCAAACCCTCATCTCGGAGGGACTGAGGAGAGACTTCCCCCTTATCATCAGATGTCGCCACATGACTGGTGACCTCTGTAACCTGGTCCTGACTTGGCAAGGAGGTGCTGCTCCGGGAGGTGGGTAGGGGGTTTAGGACCCAGAGCTCTCTTCTCTCTCTTCCTCTTCCCTCCTGGCGTCTAAGTGGTGTGATTGAGGAGTGCTGAAAGGTGAACCCATCACACCAATCTCTTCCCCAGCCGCCTGCCAGATTGTGGCGATGTGACAGGAAAGGTCATGACACTCAAACAGAAGGCTCCCTCGTGACTTTCAGCAGTCACTATGTAAGGTAGCAAGGCCTTCTTCCACTGATTCCACAGCCCAGGGCTCGAGACTTTCCCAGGATCCTCTCCTGGTAAACCCTTTCTCCACAGCGCTGTCTCCGCTGTGTGCAACACGCAGCTACACTGGGTTAAGAACCAGCTCCCAGACTTTAATTCATTCGTTTTGCTTTATCCCGGGCTGACTGACTCGCTCCTCTTTCACCCCTAAGTAGCCCTTAGTACACTTTTTTTTAATGTCCTTTCATAAGGAATAAACCCTTGGCTTCGGAAGCCATCTGATTCCTGATCTACGGACACCTCTTTAACAAGATGTTCTGTCTCTCCCTGCCACTGGCCTCACTCTCAAAACTGTCTTTATCAGATCAAAATTCACACGCCAGGAAGACATTAAAGTTAAGCATTATCTCCTCCTGGGCTTTTGCCAGTCATCCTCCACCCACTCACTTCCTTTCCTATTCCAATTATGTTGCTAGAAGTTCAAGGCCCATGGAGCAAGTAAAAGATAGTAACAGCAGGCAAGGTTCAGTCAGTGTGGGGTTCACTGGGCACTACTATCCACCCACCAGGAGACTCTGAAAAGGGGTTTCCCTGGGACTGCCAGGGGCAGTGGCCTCATTGTTCCTGCTAAGAGACAAAATTCCCATTTCTATTGTTGTGAGGTTTTCTATAAAGCAAGTCAATCGCCTTGAGAGTACTAATTTTAACCAACTAGGGAAATAAACAGCATTTAAATGTGGTAGACCAACTTAGTCTATTTACACTTTAAATGTTTCCCAAATTGGGTAATACTGAGGCCCCACTACGCTCCCCGAGTATCTGTGAGTGTGTGTACGTGTGTGTATGTGTGCTAGAACGACGGGAGAGGGCTACAAAAGGAAATACCTATACTTTATCCTGGATTATGGGCTATTGCACAAAATTTTTAATTACCAGGGGGCACCACGTAATTTTTTTAAATTTTTTCTGTAAATGGGGTAGTAGGCCAAATAAATTTGGGGACCTAGTAATATGGCAGGGGCCAGACTAAATCCAGGGATACATATGGTAGCCAACTACAAAGGAGATGGGGGTGGGGGAAGATGGGTAGCTGGGGGAATCCAAGGGGAGGGTGTTGTTTATTTCTCCACAGGGAAAGAGGGATCAGACTCCAAAACAAGAATGCAACACACTGGCATGAAGCAGGGAACCAATAGAGAGGTGTGAGGGGCTGGCCCCATTCCCAACTAAATGGACAGGGCCCCCTCCTCCCAGAAGAATTCCTTTCAGAGGGCAGCACTGATGCTACAGCTCAAGGAGAGGGATGTGTCTGATCAGAGCACACAGGAGCAAACCAGGGGGGAGGAAAAAAGAGTGAAGCACATCCTGGCCCACCAAGCCCTGAGGTCAATATTTCTGCTCAGAGCAGCCAGTGCACAGAGAGGACCATGGGGCCGGCCCCACCATGAGACATGACGTTCCTCACTGACCCATAGCTCCACGGGGGACAACACTGGGGACACATGGAAGGAATTGTGCCCGCCCTGACCCCACCACACCGAGGGGAGTCACTGGGGGTGTGCAACAGAGCAGCAAGGGGAGCAGAGCAATGAAGTCCCCAGGGAACCAAAAATAGACTGTGGGGGCAGGACATGGCACCCCATCAGACTCGACTGGAAAACACTCGTAAAGGACAACAAATCGACCTTGAACTATTTATAGGCTTTTCTTTTTGTTGTTGTTGGCTTTTTTATTGTTTTTGGTTTTTCTTTTTAATCACTTTATTGGGGGCTCATACAACTCTTATCACAATCCATACAAACATCGATTGTGTCAAGCATACTTGTACATTCATTGCCCTCATCATTCTCAAAATATTTGCTCTCCACTTAAGCTCTTGGTATCAGCTCATTTCCCCCCTCCCTTCCCACTTCCCCCTCCCTAATTAACCCTTGATAATTTATAAATTATTATTATTTTATCATGTCTTACACTATCCAACATCTCCCTTCACCCACTTTTCTGTTGTCTGTCCCCCAGGGAGGAGGTTATATGTAGATCCTTATAAGCGGCTCCCATTTTTTACCCCACCCTCCAGTATTGCCACTCTCACCACTGGTCCTGGATTCCCTGTGTTTCCAGTTCCTATCTGTACCAGTGTGCACCCACTGGTCTAGCTAGATTTGTAAGGTAGAATTAGGATCATGATAATGAGGGGGGAGGAAGCATTTAACAATTAGATGAAAGTTGTATGTGTCATTGTTGCTACACTACACTCTGACTGGCTCGTCTCCTCCCGTTACCTAAAGGTGGACTTTGGGTCCCCACTCTGCTCTCCCCCTCATTCACAAGGATATGAATTTTTGTTCATTGATGCCTAATACCTGATCCTTTGGCACCTCATATTCACACAGGCTGGTGTGCTTCTTCCATGTGGGCTTTGTTGCTTGTTTATGTTCTTATTGTAGCTATTGTTTTATTTTCTATTGTTGCTTTGTTTTGCTTGGTCTTGTGTTTATGCATATTGTTGTCTCTGGATGGGATAGGCGAGATAAACAAGCTCAGAGAGAGAACAACAGGATGACAGCTCCGGGGGACATGGGAGAGGGGGATGTGGGGGAAAACAAGTGGGTGTTAACAAACCCAGGGACAAGGGAACAACAAGTGACCGAAAATCAATAGCAAGGAGGATGCAGGAGGTCTGATAGAGCTTCATCAAGGGCAATGTAACTGAGAGGAATTACTGAAGCCCAAATGAAGGAAAGTGTCCTGAAGGGATCAGTTATCAGGCATCAAAGAACAAAAAATCATAGCATTGGCTGCTCATCTCCATGATACGACCGCTGAAGACAAATGGGTGCATAAGCAAATGTGGCGAAGAAAGCTGATGGTGCCGGCTATCGAAAGATATAGCATCTGGGGTCTTAAAGGCTTGAAGGTGAACAAGCGGCCATCTAGCTCAGAAGCAATAAAGCCCACATGGAAGAAGCACACCAGCCGGTGCGATCACGAGGTGCCAAAGGGACCAGGTATAAGGCATCATGCAAAAAAAAAAGAATATGGGTGTGTGTGTGTGTGTGTGTGTGTGCCATAGTGAATGAAGGGGGAAGTGCAGAGTGGAGACCCAAGGCCCATTTGTCGGCCACTGGAGATCCCCTCATAGAGGGGTTTAGGAGAGGAGACGGGTCAGTCAGGGTGCGATGTAGTACCGATGAAGAACACAGCTTTCCCCCAGATCCTGGATGCTTCCTCACGCTACCATGATCCGAATTCTACCTTGCAGGACTGGATAGGGCAGAGGTTGTACACTGGTGCATATGGGAGCTGGAGGCACAAGGAATCCAGGGTGGACGATACCTCCAGGACCAGGGGTATGAGGGGCGATGATGGGAGAGTGGAGGGTGAGTGGGTTGGAAAGGGGGAACTGATTATAAGGATCCACATGTGACCTCCTCCCTTGGAGATGGACGGCAGAGAAGGGGGGGAAGGGAGACTCCGGATAGGGCAAGATATGACAAAATAACAATCTATAAAATATCAAGGGCTCGTGAGGGAAGGGGGAACGGGGAGAGGGGAGAAAGATTAAAAAAAGAGGACCTGATTCAAAGGGCTTAAGTGGAGAGCAAATGCTTTGAAAATAATTAGGACAAAGAAGGTACAGATGTGCTTTATACAATTGATGTATGTATATGTGTGGATTGTGATAAGAGTTGTATGAGCCCCTAATAAAATTTTTTTTAAAAAAAAAGAAGAAGAAGAACTAGGAGGCAAAGAGCATTTATAGAGATCTAAATACATGTACATATGTAAATATATTGATATATGACAATGGGGAAATAGATATATGTACATATATTTATAGGTTTAGTATTAAGGAAGCAGATGGACATTGGACCTCTACTCAAGTACTCCCTCAACACAAGAACACTTTGTTCGAATAATCCGGCACTCTGAGATGTTCACCTTCCCGACACAATCGCTGAAGACAAAGCGGGTGCATAAGCAAATGTGGTGAAGCTGATGGTGTCCAGCTCTCAAAAGATATAGTGTCTGGGGTCTTAAAGGATTGAAGATAAACAAGCAGCCATCTAGCTCAGAAGCAACAAAGCCCACATGGAAGAAGCACACCAGCCCATGTGATCATGAGGTGTCAATGGGATCAGGTATCAGGCATCAAAGACCCAGACCAAAAAATCAAATGTAAATGAGGGGGGTAGTGTGGAGTGGAGGCCCAAAGCCCATCTGTAGGCAACTGGACATCCTCTTACAGAAGGATCATGGAGAGAAAATGGGCCAGTCAGGGTGCAGTATAGCACCAATGAAATTATACAGCTTTCCTCGGGTCCTTTAATGCTTCCTCACCCCCACTGTCATGACCCTAATTCTTCCTTAAAAATCTGGTTATACCAGAGCATGTACATGAGTACAGATAAGAGCTTGAAACAGGGATTACAGGACAGATATATTCCTCAGGACCAATATTGACAGTAGCCATACCAGGAGGGGAAGGGGAAGGTGAGGGGAGAAAGGGGAAACTGGTCATAATGACCTACCTATAACGCCCTCCCAGGGGGATGGACAACAGACAAGGGGGTAAAGGGAGACATCGGACAATGCAAGACATGAAAAAATTAAAAGAATTTATAAATTATCAAGGGTTCATGAGGCAGGAAGGGGAAAATGAGGAGCTAATACTAAGGTCTAAAGTAGAAAGAAAATGCTTTGAAAACGATGATGGCAACATATGTACAAATGTGCTTGACACAATGGATGTATGTATAGATTGTGATAAGAGTTGTATGAGCCCCCAATAAAATGATTTTTTTAAATGGGGACCTAGACTCTAAGGCAGGGATGGAGGACGTCCAGCCCTCAGACCGTGTAAGGCCCACACAACCATCAATGCCAGCTAACATCGCACGCCTCACCAAGGAAAAGCAATTCCAGTCATCATATTAGGTGTGCATTAATTAAATGTTTGACCAAACATAGCAGGCTAATTTTTAAGTCGATCATTTTGTCTGGGTCCTAGATGATGTTATAAATATCCAAAGAACTCTTGGCAGAATAAAAAAAAGTTTCCCCACGCCTGATCTATGGGACACTGCATGCCTTTCCCTGACTGAATGTGGAAGCAACACTTGTAGCTAACTCACATCAAGACTCATCCCTGTACCATGATAAATCCACCGAAGAACCACACAACTATCCTCTAGTTCTGTAACGTTTCCTCCCCTTACTATTGTGGTTTTCATTTGTTTTACTTCACTAATCATGGTATATTTGCATACATTCATTTGTATATTTAAGATCATACAGAACAGGAAAGTCAAGATAGATAACCCATCAGAAACGGTTACAGGAGTAATGAGACCCTGAGGGCATGGGAAGGGAGGGCCGGGAGCTGACAGCATTGATGACTGTATAACCACAGTGACTGGATTGAACAACAGAATTGTATGTGAACGGATAGATTGGATTGTAAGAAATGCAAAAAAAAAAAAAAAAAAGGAATAAGGGTTCCTGGCGTGGGTGGTATGGTGGGGGAGAGAGGGGATAAAGGGGAGCAGATATCAAGGAGTTCAAGAAGAAAGAAAATGTTTTTCAACTGATTTGGTAGCAATTGTACAACACTACTTGATGTGATTGGACTATGGAATGTTATGATATCTGCAAGAACTCCCAAAAAATGATTAAATTTTCAAAAATTAATTACCGTATATACACATGTATAAGCCAAGTTTTTCAGCACAAAAAAAATGTGCTGAAAAACTGGGGTTCGGCTTATACACGATTCAGTGGTACCCCACCGAGGTGTAACATCTCACGGGTGGTTGCCGTTCCTCCGCTGTTCATTCAAAGCCCCGCTGACACTGCAGGGCTTTGAATGTTTGTTTATTCACATCTAACCAATCAGAGCCGTCCTATGACGTGGAAGGCTCCAATTCACATCCTGCATTTCCCACCCTAGGCTTATACTTGAGTCAATCAGTTTTTCTGTTTCCCAGGTAATAATTAGGTACCTCGGCTTATACTTGGGTCGACTTATATTCGAGTATATGCGGTATTTTTTTTAAGGATTTTTAAAGACTCTGCCATCTAGTTCAGATGCAACAAAGCCCACATGGACCATCACCAGCTTGCATGATCACGAGGTGCTTAAGGGATTCGTTATCAGTCATCAAAGAACAAAAAAATCATATCATTGTGTGCTCACCTCCCTGATATGATCACTGAAGACAAGTAGGTGCATAAGTAAAAGTGGCGAAGAAAGTTGATGGTGCCCAGCTATCAAAAGATATAGTGTCTGGGGTCTTAAAGGCTTGTAGGTAAGCAAGCGCCATCTAGCTCAGAAACACAAAGCTCATATGGAAGAAGCACACCAACCTGCGTGATCACGAGATGTTAAAGGGATCAGATATTAGGCATCATCAGAACAAAAAATCATATCATTGTGAGTGAGGTGGGGAGTGTGGAGTGGAGACCCAAAGCCCATTTGTAGGCATTTGGCCATCACCTTACAAGAATAGTCTTGGAGAGGAGACGAGCCAGTCAGGGTGTGATGAAGCAACGATACGATGAAGCATACAACTTTCCTCTAGTTCCTAAATGTTTCCTTCCCCCCACATTATCACAATCCCAATTCTACCTTACAAATCTGACTAGACCAGAGGATGTACACTGGTACAGATAGGAACTGGAAACACAGGGAATCCAGGGCGGATGATCCCTTCAGGACCAGTGGTTTGAGTGGTGATACCGGAAGGGTAGAAGGAGGGTGGGTTTGAAAGGGGGAACCAATTACAAGGATCTACATGTGACCTCCTCCCCGGGGGACGGACAACAAAAAAGTGGGTGAAGGGAGACGTCAGACAGTGCAAGATATGACAAAATAATAATTTATAAATTATCAAGGGTTCATGAGGGAAGGAGGAACAGGGAGGGAGAGGAAAAATGAGCTGATGCCAGGAGCTTAAGTGGAGAGCAATATTTTGAGAATGATGAGGGCAATGAATGTACAAATGTGCTTTACACAATTGATGTATGTATGGATTGTGATAAGAGTTGCATGAGCCCCTAATAAAATGATTTTTTAAAAGAGTTGTATGAGCACCTAATAAAACGATTTCAAAAAACTTTTAAGACTCATCCCTGCACCATCACCGGAGAACAGGCATTGTTTTGCAAGGACTGTCACTCTTACACGAAAGGGCTTCACAAAGTTCATGGGAAAATTCTGTTGTCTTTTAATTCCATTTCTCCCAGAACTTTTTGAAATTTCCTCATATTTGGGGAGAGCATCTCACTGAAGTCAAAGACAATGCAAGATAAGGAGGATGAGAGCATTCTAAAGCATCCTCCCTGAGGGCTGCAGGGCTGGATAAAAACTGAGGGAACTGGCAGTCAGATTTTGCCATACCCTGCCGGAGAATGTTTAGCTAGTCACTAAACCAACATTGTCCTGGGATACTGGGTAAGTATCCTTAAGTAAAACAGGAGAAACCTAATGATTTCAAGACGAGAGCATGAGAATAAGCCAAAACTTCGATGGAACAGCCCGAGAGCCAACATTTCTGAAGGCCTTCGGGGAAAATCAGGGTGCGTGCTTGGGGCGTGCCGAGTGAGCCGCCAAGTGCCCACCACCCATCTCAGGGGTTCATCCAAAAGAGACGTCTGAATTCCATTCCTGACAGCCTCACCCTGCCCTGGCTTTTTCCGTGACCTCTCCTGGCCGACCCGCCCCAGAGAGAAGCCACACCTCCCGTGCCCGCTGCACCTACTCTGCCTTCATTTGCACTCAGCGGCCCTTTCTTTCCAACAGATGGCCGGGCCCTCTTCCAGGATCCTCTCACCTAATGACAGATAGGTGTGATAGAAGGCTAGCACACTTTTGAGCCCACTTTCTTTCTTTAATGTATCATTTCACCCAAATTTAAATCCATCCACTCCCACCGCCCTCGAGCTACCTTTTCACCCCTAGCTACCCTATAGGGCAGAGTAGACCTGCGCCAGGCCCACCACGGCTATTGTCTTTATGGAAGCAGCCGAGCGCTTAACCCCTGCGCCACCAGGGCTCCCCTCACGCAAACCGAGCATCAAGAAAGGAAAACACGGAATATACCATTGGACCGTAATAACTTTAGAGATGCGCGTTCTATCGGCAAGAGGGGAAGTGGGCAGTCTGGCGGAGAAGGCTGACTTGGGTGACTGGAGCTGCCATCCATCTGGAAGCACAACGGTCTGTTAGTGTGGGGATGTGGGCGGCCTACAAATTTTATATGCAATTATGAGACACCGCCACTGCTTATTTTTATCCAGAGGCCTTCTATATTTTATGTGTGCGTGTGTGTGTGTGTGTGAGACAGCTTCATCCTATCAGAAATGAGTCCCATTTACCATGAAAACTACTTGCAGCTGGTCAGAGGCAGCACCAAGCAGGAGAGGGTCTTTTAAAGCAAAGAGATTAATGGACCAAGGAGAAGCTATCACCTGTGGGGTATGTGGCATTCTAATGGCTCTCTCAGCACTAAACAACCATAACAATACTTTGGTTCTTACATTAGATTTTTCTGCCATGGTGCGTTTTAGCTGGGGGCCAAGTGAAGCCATTTTTCCTGATAAACACGAGATGAACATTTTCACTGGCTTCCCCCATCCCCCCTTTATTTCTTTTATGTCATCTGAAGGTTTTCATTTAACACATAAGACAACCAGCAGAGAGAGTAGGCTTTGAGGATTTCATTCCAGTCTGCCTCCCCTCCCCCTCACCCGATGCGCTGACAGTCTTTAGCACTGAGTCCCTGATACATACGTGGTGGAGATAAATGTTACATTTAAGGCAATTAGGAGAAAAGAGGATTCGTTTATTTCTCTTTTGCAATTAAACTCAAATCAAACTCACTGCGAATGAGTCTACATTGACTAATAATGACATTGTAAGTCAGAGCAGAACTGCCCCTGTACCTTTCTGAGACTCTTAACTCCACGGGAGTAGAAAGCCTCATCTTTCTCCAGTGGCGAAAGATCTTGCCATTAGCAGCCCAATGTGTAACCGTTACACCACTACGGTTCAAGCCTTTTTCTAATTGGATAGTATAGAATTATGTCTTACTTTTAAAATCAAATCATGTGATTGAAAATCAAAATAAATAAGCATCTTAGGCTCCTATCTTCCAAATAGCCGCTGTGTGCTTCGGCGGCAAAAGCAGCATGGCTATTTTATTATTTCGTAAATCAGTAACCAAAGAGCTCAAGCTTGCCAATCTAACGAGAATGCCTTTTTGTCAGCGAGGCACCAAAACCTGAGCCATGACAGAGGTAGAAAGCTGTTTAGTGTCACAATACGGTTCTGAGCCCGAGACGACACGAAGGTACCCCAGAAGCCCCCCGGGAGCAAAGCGGACTCCCAAGAAAGGAACGGAATGAGAATTCCCGTGTCTCAATCACGTATCTGAAGGACCGGATGGCCCGTCCCAAGCCATCGTGTGCCAGAAGACGAGCAAACGGGAGTCCAGGGAGACAAGAGTCACCTGTTGTCCAATGGACCCAACGAGGAGGTCTCCATGTGCTGCCCAAAGCCATCGCCATGACCAGCCCTCACTGCCAGGCGCACCTCTTGGCTTTCATCTAGCCTGACTCCTTCTGCCAAGTCCGCTGTTCTTTCTCAGTTCAATCGTAGTGAAGACAAGGGGTAGCTAGTCACATTGATACCAAGCCTGCCTCACACACTTAGGACTGTATTGTGCCCAATGGCAGCCTTTTCGGGAAGACTGGTCCCCAGTCCTTTGGCATCACCTCTCAACCTAATTTTCTTTGTGGTCCTCAATCATTCCTCTGGCTCTCATTTGAACAGCCATGATGCCTCCCCTCGGGATGTAGAGTCCAGGCCAGGGATGGCCTTAGAGCCGTGCACTGGGCAGTGTTGAGAGAGCAAGTTCATTGTCTGACTGGCCAAGCAGAGACACGGAGAGGAACAAAGCCTAGAGATGGATTGAGCGCCCCAGAAGCCTTCAGTTTTTGCCTCTTTTCTGTACTCACGATTCCACGTCACCCTTATCTCTCGTACTAACAAGGTCCTCTTTTAAGGCTAGGTTGAAGTCATGGTTTTCTGCCTTGTGAGGTTTTTCTCACAAAACACCAACTGCTGCTTCTAAACATGGCTGCTTTAAGATAGAGGCATCTGAAGTCTAGCACCAGGCAAGACAAAAGCGGGTAGGGCATTGGCCATTCGACCGCGTCTCGGGACTGTGCCCTAGAAATTCCCTCTTCCATCGTTGACACACCACCGCTTCATGATAAGCTTCATGATGCTGTGGATTTGGTGCACCTGGCAAGCTCCACCTGCGGCTCTATTATAATAATCACAAGTAACAACACTCAGCATGCAGCACTCACAACGCCATTGCTTTCTCCCTCATCCTTGCCGGGTCACAACCATTCCTCTCAGTGCTGTCCAGAGCGGGTGGTATCATCCCCTGGGTAGCCCTGGGATGATTAGCGGGTGGGCCCAAAAGTAGATACCTGCACTCTAGCTTGAATTAAGGGCTATAGTACAAAAGTTAATTGTCAGGGAGGCACTGAATAATTTTTCCCCCTAAAAACAGGATATTTGGCCAAATAAATTTGGGAACCTATGAATCCCAATACCAACATCTTACAAACGTGGACGCTGAGACTAGAGAAAAATATAGGATGACTGCATGAAAACCAATAGCCCTGAAATACCCTGTGCGCTTCATGCCTGCCAGTTGGTCCAGAACTTACCCTGAGTTGCCAGATTCCCTGCCAGTATAAAGTATAAGGGCGTTTCCTATGCCACCTTTTAGCAGTGTGACTGTCAGCAATGGGCTGTGTGTGTCTCCGGCTCTTTTTACTCCTCTGCCTCTCAGGTATTCTCTTCTTCTTAACACCAAACCCACAGGCATGAACACCCCAACGGCCACTGCCCTGGAATGTCAAATCACAAAATTCCTCTGGTCTCTAGTGGCGGTTCTCTTAAGAAAGCTGCTTCTTTTAACTCCATGGCTATTAAAAGGAAGCTGAGTTTCCAGGTAATGCAACTGGGAAGAGATTGTCCCCTAGAAACAAGAGGTACCTTTCTCATCTTGTACTTTTCCCCCTTATCAAAAAGGAGGAACACGATCCTGGTGAACATGCAGAAACGAAACTTCCTCTTGCTTGGGCTGAAAGCCTTTCTGCGGTATTTTGAAATCCTTTTATTTTCTACGTCATCTGAAGACGCGCCTGCGGTTATTCCTCTCTTTCTTCCTTCCTTCTCTCGCTTCTCTCGCAGGTTCACGCCTGAGCATCAATCTCTTCTGAATTCTTTGGTTTTTATCTTCAATGACGTTTTCCTAGTTTACTATTTTGACAAGCTAGCCTCTGCTATTTGGGTTATCCTTAATATTTTTCTAAAGTCCCATTTTATTTATTTTTAAGTTATTATTAATTGGGAGTTAATCTATATCATTCCATAGTTTAATCACATCAAGCAGAACTGTACAGTTATTGTGACAATTCATTTCTTCTTCCTCCTGGACCCTTGACATCATCTGCCCTTTACCCCCACCCCACCACCACCCATGTACCCCCGCCCCAAAACCCTCATGCTACTTGCTGTCCCTATAGGTTCATCAATCCTCGGTTTCATGTACCCAAACACAGGAAAACATAGAACACAGCTTCATGAGGGTGACCTCCAAGGACATAACACCTCTGAGATACCTTAATATGAACAAACAAAAATACACAAAATGTCTAAAGTCCCATTTTAATCAGGTTGCCTTGTAATTTAACTCCCCATCCATCATTAGCACTGCACCCGAGCATTCCCCTTATTTTCCGACTTGGTTATTGCAGAAGAAGGCTAACTGGATTTTCTGGGGCAATAATATTATACTTATTTTGCTAGCCTGTTGTATTTCTAGTCTCTCCTCCAACGTCTAGCCCACATTTTCAGGAGCATTATACCTAATCCATTATCCAGAAAATGGAAATATAATGCTAAGTGGTTTACTGTAGGCCCCATTTCTTTCATAATGTCATAAAAGCATAGAACACTTAAAAGCCACTGACCCCTGGGGCCATTTATCCTCTAGAAAGAGCAAGCGTATTCTTGTGGAGCAGAAGGTGTCTCAGGTGTACTGCTCGCACTATAGCATGTGTGCCCCCTTTAATGCATCGCATCAGGGCAGCCTGCGAGCGCCCAGCATCCGCTCAGTGCCCTGATGGTACAGAGCCCATTAGAAGGAGGCAGGTGGGCTCTTGCTTCTCAGACATAAGGACAAGTATTTCAGCAATTCACTGCAGCCTGAATGTCAGAGGTGGTTTCACAGAGAGATAATGGTCCCCTCAGACAATAAGAAATAACTGAGAAAAGTCATTATGTCACCGTTAAAAAATGTACTTGCTTATCCTGCCCTAGCTGTTACCTAATCTGAGTTTTATTCCTAACGGCTCCTGAGTGGGAAGACTTAAGCACAGCACATGCCTGCCTCATGAAGTAATTGCTTTCCCTGCACATCAGATGCTGGCCGTGGAATGTCAGAAACGCTGGCGGGCGGGGTGGGGGGGGGGGAGAGGAAGGTAACTGAGGAGCGAGCTAGCAGCTAGGGAAGTTGCCAAACTTTGCCATATCTGACGGGGCTCTTCCTCTACAACATCAATTGAAAATGCAAGGTGCCAGCAGACAGGGCTGTTTACAGAGCACCAGCTGGCCTGAGGTGACTTTCCAGAGCCATCTGCTTCCACAGAGGCCCTCACCTGGGCCCCCAGCCCCTTCCTTGAAAGGGCCTCAAGCTATGAATGATACCGATCTACCCTGACATGCGGACACCATGTCTCCAGACAGCCTCCCTCAGAGGCAACCAGTTGTCCAGGTATTAGATTCAGTCTTTCAGCCTCAGGCAAGTGTGCAACCAACCTTTTCTGATGCCCTTCCTTCAAGCCTCCTGCTTCCATTCAGCTCCCATGAATTAGCTGTTTTATTTAAGTTCCAGATAAAAGAAGTATTGAAGAGAGTCCTTCTAGGCCCTCCCAGTAAAATATCAGGCAGTTATTGCATGATTATGCAAAATTATATTTTTTGGCATGGAAAACATTGATGCTAAATTACTAGATTTAAAATAGACATTGTAATACATTAATGCAGACTGATGTTTTCCTTTTAAAAAAGTTTATTAATAAAAGAAAAAAAAAAAAGTTCACACCCAGAAAAAAAAAAGTTTATTATTAATTGGGAATGAATAAATTTGTTGTTCCACAGTTCAATCACGTCAAGCAGAATTGTACAATTGCTACCAGTTTCCAAACAGTCTGTGTCTTCCTGGACTCCTCGACATTGTCTCCCTTTACGCGCCCCCACCCCACTCCACCAACACTGTATCTGCCCCACTCCACCAACACTGTATCTGCCCCACTACCACCGCCACTGTATCTGCCCCACTCCACCAACACTGTATCTGCCCCACTCCACCAACACTGTTTCTGCCCCACTACCACCGCCACTGTATCTGCCCCACTCCACCAACACTGTATCTGCCCCACTCCACCAACACTGTTTCTGCCCCACTACCACCGCCACTGTATCTGCCCCACTCCACCAACACTGTATCTGCCCCACTCCACCAACACTGTATCTGCCCCACTACCACCGCCACTGTATCTGCCCCCACTACCACCACTGTAACTGCCCCACCGCCACTGTATCTGCCCCACTCCACCAACACTGTATCTGCCCCACTACCACCAACACTGTATCTGCCCCACTACCACCGCCACTGTATCTGCCCCCACTACCACTGCCACTGTATCTGCCCCACTACCACCGCCACTGTATCTGCTCCACTACCACCACCACTGTATCTGCCCCACTCCACCACCACTGTATCTGCCCCACTACCACCACCACTGTATCTGCCCCACTCCACCAACACTGTATCTGCCCCACTACCACCACCACTGTATCTGTCCCACTACCACCACCACTGTATCTGTCCCACTACCACCGCCACTGTATCTGCCCCACTCCACCAACACTGTATCTGCCCCACTCCACCAACACTGTTTCTGCCCCACTACCACCGCCACTGTATCTGCCCCACTCCACCAACACTGTATCTGCCCCACTCCACCAACACTGTATCTGCCCCACTACCACCGCCACTGTATCTGCCCCCACTACCACCACTGTAACTGCCCCACCGCCACTGTATCTGCCCCACTCCACCAACACTGTATCTGCCCCACTACCACCAACACTGTATCTTCCCCACTACCACCGCCACTGTATCTGCCCCCACTACCACCGCCACTGTATCTGCCCCACTACCACCGCCACTGTATCTGCTCCACTACCACCACCACTGTATCTGCCCCACTCCACCACCACTGTATCTGCCCCACTACCACCACCACTGTATCTGCCCCACTCCACCAACACTGTATCTGCCCCACTACCACCACCACTGTATCTGTCCCACTACCACCACCACTGTATCTGTCCCACTACCACCGCCACTGTATCTGCCCCACTCCACCAACACTGTTTCTGCCCCACTACCACCGCCACTGTATCTGCCCCACTCCACCAACACTGTATCTGCCCCACTCCACCAACACTGTATCTGCCCCACTACCACCGCCACTGTATCTGCCCCCACTACCACCGCCACTGTATCTGCCCCACTACCACCGCCACTGTATCTGCTCCACTACCACCACCACTGTATCTGCCCCACTCCACCACCACTGTATCTGCCCCACTACCACCACCACTGTATCTGCCCCACTCCACCAACACTGTATCTGCCCCACTACCACCACCACTGTATCTGTCCCACTACCACCACCACTGTATCTGCCCCACTACCCCCACCACTGTATCTGCCCCACTACCACCACCACCACCCATGAAACGTTAACTCTACTTGCTGTCCCTATAGGTTCATCAATCCTGGGTTTCATATACCACAACACAGAAAAACATAGAACACAGCTTCATGAGGGTGACCTCCAATGACATAACACCTCTGAGATACACCCTAATATGAACAAACAAAAATACAGAAAACGTTGAAAGGCAGATCAAGTCCAGCGTACATCAGAAGGGGGAATCAACTGACAATGTTTAACTGTTAAGTCAGATTTATGCCTTTTATCTTCTATGCTCCAATGCACTCTGTTTAGTAACCGCTTTCCACCCATCCCACAATTGTGGGGAGAGGGAGTTCACCAGAGGCTTGTTTCCTATGGAGTTCCCACAAATGAATCATGGGCTCCCACTGACATCCATGGTCTTCTGCAAACTGGATTCTCACAATTTCAGCTCCTCTGACTTCAGATTATACGATATATAGTCCTTCAGTCACTGGTGATAGGGTGCTTCTTCCATGTGGACTTAGTTGACATCTCACTTAGATGGCTGCTTGTTTGGAGGAAAATCGTTAAGATCCCAGATGCTATTTTATTTGATAGCTGGGCACCATCTAATTTCTTCACTACATTTAGCTACAGCACCCATATATCCTGTATTCCCTTCCTAAAGGCAAATATCAAGGAGGGCCGTGATGTAAGAACAAATTGTTCTTAAGTTGGAGCTAGGATTTCATGCAAGCCAAAAACCCATTCCTGGATCTATATTGTTTTGGTTTTGTAATTTATTATGAATTGGGAGTGAATATATATGTAATTCCATAGTTTAATCATGTCAAGCAGAATTGTACAATTGCTTCCACAATTACTTTCCAAACATGCTTTTTCTTCCTGGACTCCATGACATAGTCTCCCTTTTACCCCTGCCTCCTCTACCCACCCCCCAAAACCCTTACTCATCAATCCTGGGTTTCACTTACCAAAAAACAGGAAAGCATATAATACATCTTCAAGAGGATGACCCCCAATGATACAACTAACACCTCTGAGATACACCCTAACATGAACAAACACAAACAAAATAAAACAGAATGTCCGTCATGGGTGTGCTGGAATCATACATATCTGAATACAGCGCATAGGCAGTGATGCAGCAAGACCATATTTGCCCCCCATTTGTTCAACAAAGTCGGTACAGCTGTCTTCTGCTTCCTCAAACACCATGTATTTTCCAACTTCAGTCCTCAGGATACAAGAGTGTCTGAGATAGAGTCCAGTTCACCCAGGGGAGTGTCTGCCTGAGATCTCACTGATGCAGCCTCTGAAGCATGCTGTGCACCCCGATGATCCAGGATTCGGTGTCCCAGTGTTCCACCTGGTTTGGGTCCCCAGGATGCACCCAGAGCATGGGTCAATGTGGCTCATTCGGTGTATACCACCAAAGACACCCCCTGCCTAGTGTCCCCCAAAGCATTTTCAGTCATTCTTCCCCCAACTGGAAGTAGGTTCTCCCTCCTTTCTTAGCATCAGACATTGATTTGTTTCCCCTGACATGATTGTTCCCTTTCCTTTCTGCTGTTGCTTTCCCCATCAGTATCCCTCCCTCCAACAGGGCTATTTGTAGGGGGCGGGGGGGACTGTAGTGGTTACATAATCTGGTGTCAATTTGGGGCCTGAGCAGATAAGAGTGAATGGGGTGGAGTCTAGTCTGTCAATCGGGTCATAGCCTATGAGGCCTCTGTGTGGGTAATGGCCTTCTGAGGATTCTGGGAATTCCTGTATTCCTCCTTGGAGGCAAGAGACTCTCTCTGCAGACTCCCTGGGAGACATTTCTGAGGAGAAGCCCCATGGACCTGCTCTGATGCAGCCCCGGGAGATGAAGGAACCATGTGGAGACCCCTACCAGCACTGAGACGCTTACAATGCCACTGGATCCACAATATTTCCCACCTACTGGCCTGTGATCCTGCATTCGGCATCACTGCATGTGTTTCATGAGTCTGAAGAGGACTTTATAGATTGGTATCAGACGTATGTGCTAAAATTGGACTTGTGGACTTGACCTGGACTGGGCTGGGATGTTTTCTCAATGTTTAATTGCTCTTGTACATAAAGCTCTTTCTTATACACATACGAATGTCAATGTGTCAATACACATATGAGTGTCGATGGATTTGTTTCTCTAGTCCACCCAGATTAACACAGGGATCTCATCATAGATTTACATTCCAGTCACTCAGTAGACAACATCCCCTTCCCCTCCCTTGACCATTTAATCCCAGCTGTCATGAGGCGTCCTCTGGCCAAGTGACCTTCATATTAGTTACTTAGAGCAGATGGGGTATGGTTCATTGGCACTGGGCAGGCTCTCTACCAAGCTGTCTGCGCCCCCCACCCACCGGGCCAGCAGGCTGGATGCAATACACTCTCTGGAGAGTGGGTGGTTGCTGGTGTGTACCATTTAAAACATGGCCGCCCTTTAAAGCAGAGTGGAACATCCCCCAGCGGGCTTCCCAAGAAGGCCTTTTCCTTCCAGGGAGTAGATGGCCATGCCTTCCTCCATGGAGTGCTTGGTGCGAACTGCCGCCCTTCGGGTTTACCAGCCAAGTGCTTAGCCACTGCACACCCAGGAATGTGGGTTACGGAGCATTTGTTTCTTTTTGGTCACCTGTCTTCCAAACTACAGATGAGTGTGTGTGTAGTGTACGTGTAATTTTTAAATATTGAAAAAGAAATTCTGCCTCTAAACACACGGACTAACCTTTCACTATTTCTTTCGTTGGAAATGAGGAAAGTGGTGTTTTTGTTTTGCTTTGTTTTGTTTGTTTGTTTGTTTCTTTCTTTCTTTCTTTATCTGGAAAATGTTTCAATTGGCAGTTGTAGAAAAGACCACCAGAGTTCCCTGGATCTGAGAGTCCACCTAGAATCCCCACTGGTCACATTCTGGGAGGGCGGTGTCCTGCAGGAGAATGCAAGAACTTTACAACGAACCCATGAGTACGCACCAGGGGAGAGTCCAAGTGGCGTGGTTTTAAAGATTAGTTTGCAGGAAGTAAAAGTGCCCTTTAAATAAAATATATGGCGTTTAAAACGATTACAAGAAACTCTTCTTGGTGATCAAAAGCAGACAGAATGTTATGCACAACCATTGTGATTTACTTCATGTGTTTTTATCAACTTTACCTAATACAAAACATCTGCTGCCACTGGCCCGACCTCCAGTTTCCCCCCTGCCCTCCTCACAAGCCAGACTCATTCCCATGGTCACGAAACTGCTCCGAACTTACACTGTTTTCATCGGTCAAGAATCCTGTGTGCCTCATCTCTTTTGGGTCACTTTATTTGGTTTCAATAGTGTTCCACTTGATGTGGTTATTTAAAATGTAATGTGTATGTAAATTCATTCCCCCAAAGATTTCATCTCATTATCAAGAGATCTTGCTGGTTATACCCTAAAATACATTCTTTCCTTGTTATTAGTTGTCATGGAGATGATTCTCCAGAACTGATTCTAACATATAACAACTCTATAGGACAGATTAAAATGTCTCCATAAATGTTTCTGAGACTGTACATTTGTGTGTGGATGTGTGTGGATGTATGCGTGCATGTGTGCGTGAGAAACCCGGAACTGTACTTTTTTTTTTTCTTTCAGTTTTTTAAAAATTCTAATAGCCTCATCTTTCTCCTGGGGGTTGTGGGGAGGGGGAGTCCGGTGGATTTGAAATGCTGACCTTGCAGTTAACAGCAAACACAAGATCCTCTGCACCACCAGGCCTCCTTCAAGAGTAATGCTGCCAGGAGGTGCAATCGAGTCAGTTCCAACTCCTAGTGGCCCTTAAGCACTGCAGCATCAAAGACTGCCCAATCCTGTGCCCTCGTCTCCACTGCAGTGTTTGAGCCCAATGTCACAGCCACTGCGTCAGTCCATCCATCTCCTTGAAGGTCTTCCTCTTGTTCACTGACCTCCACTTTATCAAGAATGAGGTCCTTTTCCAGGGACTGATCTGATAACATGTCCAAAGTAGGTGAGACCAAGTCTAACCATCTAAGGAGTCTTCTAATTGTACTTCTTCCAAGACAGAGTTTCTAGTTCCTCTGGCAGCTGCAGTAATATAATAGAAACCCAAATGTCAAGAAAACCAAAGACTCACAGCTGGACTGGTAGACAACATCATAGTAGATGGAGAAAATATCAAAATTGTTAAGGATTTCATTGGTAATAAGACCCTCAACAAATCAGCCGATGTATTGGTTTTTTTCTAAGAAACACTGGTTGTAGTTCATTCACGGCGGATTTGTTTGTTCTTTGGGAGTGCACAGTATTTTCAAGGTTCTTCGCCAACACCGTAATTCAGCTCCATTGACTCTTCTGCAGTCTTCCTTACTGGTTGTCCAGCTGCCACATGCCTGAGGCAAGCGAGTCAGGCACACCTCAGTCTTCTCCGTGACATCCTTGCTCTTCAGCACCTTAGAGAGGTCTCGGGCAGCAGATTTACTTAATGCAATGTGCCTTTGGATTTCATGACTGCTGTTTCCGTGAACAATGACTATGGATCCAAACAAAAATGAAATCCTTAACAACGTCAATTTGTCTCCCCATCTATCATGATGTTGTCTATTGGTCTGGTTGTAACGACTTTTGTTTTCTTTACATTGAGTTGTAATCCAAATTGAAGGCTGCATTCCTTGATCTTCATCAGCAAGTGCTTCAATTCCTCCTCACTTTCAGTGAGCAAGGTGGTGTCATTTACAAATTTCAGGTTGTTAATAAGCCTTCTCCAATCCTGATGCTGCATTCTTCTTCATCTTGTCCACTTCTCAGATTATTTGCTCACCACACAGATTGAGTAAATATAGTGAAAAGATACAACCCAGACTACGCCTTCTGATTTTACCTTGTGGTATTACCTTGTTCTGTTCATAGGACTGCCTCTTGGTCTACGTACAGGTTCCGCATGAGCACAACGAAGTGTTATGGAATTCCCATTCTTCTCAATGGCCTCCTTAGTTATGATCACAGTGGAACGCCTTGGCATAGCCAATAAAATACAAGTATTTGCTCAAATGTACAGATGTGCTTTATACAATTGATGTATGTATATGTGTGGATTGTGATAAGAGTTGTATGAGCCTCTAGTAAAATGTTTTAAAAAAATACAAGTAAACATATTTCTGGTTATTCTCTGATTTCAGCCAAGACCCACTGGATGCCACCAGGGAGATCTCTGTGCCACATGGCCAATGTACTGATGCAATCATTGTTGAATTATCTTCAGCAGAATTTTCTTTGTCTATTATATTAATGATATTGTTCCATAGTTTCCCCATTCAGTTGGGTTACTTTTTTTTTGAAAGGGAGACAAATACGTATCTCTTCCAATCAATTAACCAGGTCTTCCAAATTTCTTGGCACAGCTGAGTGAGTGCTTCCTCCGCTTGTTGAAATGTTCAGTAGGCATTCTACCCACTCCTGAAGGCTTGTTTTCAGTTAATACCTTCATTGCAGCTTGGACTTCTTTCGATACCATCGTTCCTGATCACAGATCAAGTACCTAACTCTTGACACGGTTGAATGTCGACCAGTTCTTTTGGATACAGTGCCTTTGTATTCTTCCCATCTGCTTTGATGCTTCCCACGTGATTGGATATTTTACCCATCGAATCCTTCAACATGTCAACCTGAGATTTGACTATTTCCTTCAGTTCTTTCAGCTTGAGATGCGCTGAGTGTGTTCTTCCCTTTTCTCTTTCTAGCTCTAGGTCTTTTCATATTTCATTATAAGAAGTAGTCTTTTTGAGCTACTCTTTAAAATGCTGTTTTCAGAACTCCTGGTTTTTGTCCGGGACACAAGGATCCCCATAATCTACATTTCTTAACCTGGTTGCAGTTAAATATGAGCAAGTGCTAGTCAACTCCTTCAGGGTCGTATGCAACTTCCAACAAGTATTCTCAGAGAGGATGAACATGTCTTTCTTTTATCCTTTTTGGGGGAAATTTTGATGGCTGAAGCTCAGTCAGCAGGGACCACAAAGTAGAAGTCATATGACAAGGAATAAAGGGGGGACTTCCGGGAAGATGGCGACGGAGTGACACATACCAGAGGGACTCCGCAGAATCCAGCCCAGGAGAGTTGCTTAGAAGGAAATTCAACGTAGCTGGATCGCAGGAGGCGCATCATAAAGATAAGTAGTCACAGATCCACGGGGTTTTGAGGGGCTGGGGGCTTTTGGCTTACCTCAGTGGAAGCCGGCTGGGGCTTGACCCTAGCCCAGCCGCAGTATCTGCCGGAGCCGGGACCATTTGGAGCCTGTAGCAGGGCTTGGTCTCAGCACAGCCACAGTTTCCCCCTGCCTGCCTCAGGGCAGGGACAGGATGCTTGCGGGCTCCACTGGCAGGGATCGGGGTTCAGCTACATTGTTGCTTCTGTTTGCGTCTCTGCTCTCTATTCCCACACAGCCTTGGAGGCCTGCGCAGGCGCTTTTTCAAGGCACAGCCACAGCTTGCCTCGCCGCGTGGTCTGAGCAGGGACTAAACCCAAACCCTCACAGCTCCGCAGGCAGGGATCAAGCTTCAGCTACACTGTGGCGTCTGTTAACATCTCTGCTCCCTGTCCTCCCACTTCTCTGGGGGCTGCTAAGCAGCTTTCTTGCGACTCTTCTTGGGGCTCATCTGCGGACTACCGCTGGGGCTTGGGGCAGAAGGTAAGCCCTTGCAGATCCACAGGCAGGGAGTGGGACTCAGCTACATAGTTGCTTTTGCTTCCCTGACTTCCCTATACCCCTGTACAGTCTAGTCTCAATTTTTAATTTTTCTCCCCCTCTTATTCCTAACCTGCTCTCGCACACTCCATTGTGGATTTATGGGGCACTCCCATTGCCCTAGGACATTTGCGCCTGGGCCACACCCAGCTAGGTGAGCTCCACCCTGCATAGATAGCCCAAGGCTAGGGAAAGGCCTGCTTGCTGTCCAGGGGATACTCCTCGTACTTCTCACCAGGGAGTTCCTGCCTGTGTACCTGGGGACATAAGGCAGCTCAGCCAACACTTATCAATATTCAAAACAATAGCAGGAACTTCAGCCCAGCCTCTGCAACACTGGGGCAGGCAGCCGACCTGCCATCTGGGGCACTCCCCTGATAGGGAAGCCACAGGAAGATAAAGTGGTAGATTAATCCCATAGCAAAATCAGCTGTAGGCAGTTCAAAGAAGCATTCCTATAAGTCTTCCAGAGAGAGACTAGAAAATGGCACCTGGTCCCTCAAAAACAACTCAACACAAACAGCCATCAGCCCCAAAACCTCAACGAAAAAAAAGGAGAAACAAAAGACAAAGGCAGAAGATGTCCTGAACATAGCAACATACATAGAAGAAGCAGACATTGAGATGCCATACAAAGAAACTCTCAGATTGCTGCTTGGAGCCATGCAGGATATGAGGGAAACAATACAGAAAAAGGATGAAAGATAGAGGAGATAAAAGCCATACACCAAAGGGAAATACAGGAGCTTAGCAAGGAGATAACGAAAAACAACAGCAGAATCATGTTCCTTGAGAATCGATTGGAGGAATCAGAGAACCGCATCAGTGTCTTGGAGGACAGCCAAGCAGACTTTAATAAATGTGAACAAAAATCTAATAAGAGCATCAGAGAAGCCGAAGAAAACCTAAGAGCTATGTCTGATGCTATGAAGTGGAACAACATTAGAATTATTGGCCTACCGGAGGAAGACACAACAAAGAAATCATCTGCAACAATAGCGAGAGAATTCTTGGAGGAAAACTTCCCCAGCCTAATGAATGAAAACCAGGCAACCATCCAGGAGGCTGAAAGAACACCAGCATGATGGAACCCCAAGAAGAAATCACCAAGGCACATAATAGTCAAACTATCCAACTTTGAGGAAAAGGAGAAAATCATGAAAGCAGCTAGGGCAAAACAAGCAATCACATACAAAGGTTTCCACATAAGGACATGCTCAGACCTATCAGCAGAAACTATGAAAAAAAGGAGAGAGTGGAGTAACATATTCCAAAAATTGAAGGAAAACAACGCAAATCCAAGAATACTCTACCCAGCCAAATTATCGATCAAGATCAATGGAGAAGTAAAAGTCTTCCCAGACAAGGAAAAAGTCAAAAAATACGTTACAACAAACCCAGCCTTACAAAAGATCCTCACCGACTCAGTATGGGCAGAAGAACAACACTCACCAAGCACAAATAAGAGACCAACACATAGAAAAACCTCACCCAGAGCACAACAAAGAGAAAACAGACCCCAAGATAGAAATGGCTTAAGGATGGAAAGAAGTCAAGAGTGATACACACACAAAACACACACTAATGAGAAAGGAAAGTAGGAAAACTCCCAACACAAAAGGTATAAAATAGCATCACAGAGTCCGCACATGGAGATAATAACCCTGAATATCAATGGCCTGAACTCAGGCATTAAAAGACTGAGACTAGCAGAATGTCTTAGAAAACACACCCATCAATTTGCTGCCTACAGGAGACACATCTCAAGGCTACAGACAAAAATAGGCTGAGAATCAAAGGCTGGAGAAGGACCTACCAAGCAAACAGCAATACAAAAAAAGCAGGGGTTGCAATCCTTATCTCGGATAAAATTGACCTCAAAGTGCAAACCATAAAAAGAGATAAGGAGGGACACTATATAATGCTCAAGGGAATCATAGACAATGAACCACTAAGCATTGTAAACATATATTCCCCGAATGAGAGACCAGCTCAATACGTCAACCAAACACTCCAAAAGATTAAGAAAGAAATCACAGACTCAACAATTATAGTGGGTGACTTCAACACACCACTCACTGAGAAAGATAGATCACAGGGAAAGAAATTCAACAAGGAGACTAGAGAGCTCAACTCCACAATTAGACAGTTTGACCTAATAGATATTTACAGAGCTTTTCATCCAAATATAGAAAATTTTCACATTCTTTTCAAGTCCCCATGGTACATATTCAAAGATAGACCACATGCTGGGGCATAAGGCAAATCTACATAAATTTAAGCACATTGAAATAATACAGACCTCTCTCTCTGACCACTGTGCCATAAGACTGGAAATCAACAAAAGGAAGACAAAGAAAATAAGAGCAAATAATTGAAGGATGAATAACTCTCTACTGCAAAAGGAGTGCATACTGGTGCAGATCAGAGATGAAATCAGGAAATTTCTAGAAACCAATGAAAATGAGCACACGACGTACCAAAACTTATGGGACACAGCAAAGGCAGTCATCAGAGGAAGGTTCATAGCAATACAAGCACACCTAAGAAAGGAAGAGAGACTCATGATGGATACGTTGACACAAAATTTACAAAAACTAGAGCAGAGTCAGCAGGACAACCCTACTAATAGCAAAAGAAAAGAAATTATAAAAATCAGGGCTGAGATTCAGGAGAGGGAAAATAAGAAAACTATGGAAAAAACTAATATCGCTAAAAGTTGGTTCTTTGAAAGGATAAACAGGATCGATAGACTATTGGCAAACCTAACCGAAGAAAGGAGGGAACAAATCTCAATGTCAAGAATAAGGGATGAAAGAGGGGTCATTACAACAGACCCTAATGAAATCAAAAGGATAGTTACACAGTACTATGAAGGATTGTACTCCAATGAATTCAACAATTTGGAAGACATGGACAAATTCCTGGAAAAACAATCCCTCCCTAGACTATCCTCGGTGGACATCAAGAATCTCAACAGACCCAGAGCAATAGAAGAAATAGAAAAGGTTATCAAGGGATTACCAACAAAAAAATCCCCTAGACCAGATGGCTACACTGGAGAATTCTACCCAGCATTCAGGGAAGAACTAATACCAATCCTACACAAACTTTTCCAGAACATAGAAAAAGATGGCAAACTCCCGAACACCTTCTATGAAGCTAGCAAAACTCTGATACCCAAACTGCGCAAGGATCCCACAAGAATCGAGAACTACAGACCAATATCCCTAATGAACATTGATGCAAAAATCCTTAACAAAATACTAGCCAACAGAATACAAAAGTATATGAAACAAATAATTCATCATGACCAAGTGGGATTCATACCAGGGATGCAGGGATGGTTCAACATATGAAAGACCATTAGTATTATTTGTCACATTGACATGAAAAAGTATAAAAATCACATGATAATATCAATAGACACAGAAAAAGCATTCGACAACATCCAACACCAATTCCTGTTTAAGACACTAGCGAAGATAGGAATGGAAGGAAAGTTCCTCAAGACAATACAAGCTATATATGAAAAACCAACAGCCAAAGTCATAGTCAATGGAGAAAAGACTAACACAATCCCACTGAAAAAGGGAACCAGACAAGGATGCCCCTTGTTTCCACTCCTATTTAATATCGTGCTGGAGGTTTTAGCTAACAGAACAGCATAAGGCAAAGAAGTGACATCAAAGGTATACGTCTGGGGAAGGAAGAGGTGAAACTATCGTTATTTGCAGATGATATGATTTTATATATGGAAAATCCCAAAAGTTCCACAAGGGGAGTACTGGAAGCAATAGAGGAGTTTGGCAGAGTGGCAGGATACAAGATCAACAAACAGAAGTCCATCGGACTGTTATACACATCAGATAAGGCCACAGAAGAAGAGATCAAAAAGGTAGTGCCCTTCACAATAGCCAAACACAAATTTAAATATCTAGGGATACACCTGACTGAAAAAAACAAAAGATCTATATAGGGAAAACTATAGAGCACTATTACAAGAAACCAAGAGCGACCTCAACAAATGGAAGAATATCCCATGCTCTTGGATTGGGAGACTTAATATAGTTAAGATGTCAGTTCTGCCAAAAGCACTATATAAGTTTAATGCCATCCCAATACAATTAGCATCATCTTTCTTCAAAGAAATGGAAAAACTGATTACCAACTTCATATGGAGAGGGAAGAAGCCCAGAATTAGCAAAGAACTCCTCAAGAAGAAGGACACCGTGGGAGGGCTTGCTTTACCCGACTTTGGCACATACTCTGCAGCCACAGTTCTCAAAACTGCATGGTATTGGTACAATGACAGATACTCAGACCAATGGAAAAGAACTGAAAACCCAGAAGTAAAAGCATCAGCATACACACAGCTGATCTTTGATAAGGGCCCCAAAAATATCAAATGGGAAGCCGATGCCCTCTTTAAGAAGTGGTGCTGGAAAAAATGGATATCAACATGCAGAAAAATTAAGCAAGACCCTCATCTCACTCCATGCACAAGAATAAACTCAAGGTGGATCACAGACCTTGAAGTTAAACCCCAAACTATTAGGGCCATCAATGAGGGAATTGGGACCAACTTGAGAACTTTGGCGCAGGGAATACACAGGCTAGCAGAAATAGGGAAGGACACACACACACACAGAGGAGGCACAAATTGACAAATGGAATATGCTGAAGATAAAACACTTGTGTACATCTAAAGAATTCACCAAGAAAGTAATAAGAGAGTCCACAGACTGGGAAAACATCTGTAGCAATGACACATCAGACAAAGGCCTTATTACTAAAATCTACAATACTCTGCTAGCTTCCAAAAAGAAAAAAACCAATAGACCACTTGAAAGGTGGGCAAAGGGCTTGAACAGAAATTTTACAGGGACAGAAATCCGAATGGCCAACAAACATGAGACAATGTTCCCGATCTTTAGCCATAAGAGAAATACAAATTGAAACAACAATGAGGTACCACCTGACACCCTCAAAGGTAGCCCAATTCAAAAAATCAGAAAGTCACAAGTGCTGGAGGGGCTGTGGGGAGACAGGAACTCTCATCCACTACTGGTGGGCCTGTAAGTACATACAGCCACTATGGAAATCAATCTGGCGATACCTAAAACAGATGGAAACAGAGTTACCATATGACCCAGCAATCCCCCTACTGGGCATATACCCAGAAGAGGCAAGAAACAAACCAAGACCAGACATCTGTGCTCCAATGTTCATTGCGGCACAGTTCACAATTGCAAGGAGCTGGAAGCAACCCAAATTTCCATCAACTGACGATTGGATTAAAAAACTGTGGTATATACATACAATGGAGTACTACGCATCACTAAATGCAGTGATGAACTTATGAGGCACATAGCGACATAGGAAGAACTGGAGGAAATCATGCTAAGCGAAGTAAGTCACACACAAAAGGACAAGTACAACATGAGCCCGCTGAGGTAAGTATTAAAAAAAAAATGCAAAATTGCATAGGGGAAAAAGCTACTGTATACAAACATTTTTGGGGTGAAGACTGTGTAGTATGGCAGAGACCAGACCAAACCAGGGATGCACATGGTAGACAATGGTGGAGGAGGGGGGAAAAGAAAAATAAAAGGATGAATACAAGGAAGAAAAGGGTAGTGGGGGCATGGGGCACTAACCCACCCAAGGGGAGGGTATTGTTTATATCTCCACAGGGAAAGAGGGACCAGACTTCAACCCAGTGCCGCAAGGTGTGAATGCAATATCCCGGTGTGGAGTACGGAACCAGTGGAGAGGTCTGGGAGGCTGGCCCCAGCACCAAAAATTAAGTGGATTCCTGCCCCTCCCCCAAAAAGAATTTGTTTCAAAGGACGACATTAATTCTGCAGCTCCGGGAGATGGACATATCTGATCAGAGCACACGGGAGCAGATGAAGGGGGAGGAGGAGAGAGTGGAACACAGTCTGGCCCACCAGGCCGTGAGGATGATGTTCCTGAGTAGAGCAGCCAGTCCACAGAGAGAACATGGCTGGCCCCACTATGAGAAATGATGCCCCTCAGTGACTAAGGGCGATACAGGGGAGAGCACCGGAGACACAGTGTGGGAATTGCACCTGACCTGATCCCACCACACCGAGGCAAAGCACTGGGGGAGTGCAGCGGAACAGCAAGGGAATGGAGTGGCAAGGTCGCCAGGGAATGCTGAAAGTGGACTTTGGGGTCAGGGCGTGGTGCCCCAACAGACTGGACTGGAAAACGCTCCTAAGGGGCAGCAAACGATCCTTGAACTAACTACAAGCTTTTCTTTCTTGATGTGTTTTGTTTTGTTCTTTGTCAGTGGTTTGTTTTTGTTGTTTTGTTGTCTGGTTGTATACTGTTGCTTTGTTTTCCTCTGTCTTGTTTTCGTGCGTGTTAGTGTCTCCACAGGTCTGTGTGAATAGGACAGGCTGGATGAAAAATAATCTGGAGGAAAAATAATGGGACCGACAGTTCGGGGGGATTTGTGGGGGGGGTAGGGGGGAAAGGAAGTGGTGTTAAAAAACACAGGAACAAGGGAACAACATGGGACCCAAAATGGTAGTGAGGGAGGAGTGGCAGGCCTGGTGAGGTATGATCAAGGGTAAGGTTGCGTAGAGAAGAGGTATAGCTGTAGCCCAGGTGGGGATGGAGCATGGTAATGGGGCAGAAGGAAAGTCAAGGGAGATGGAGCAAGGAGCTGGGAGTCAAGGGGCATTTATTGAGGTCTAGACAAAGACATGTAGATGCAAATATGTATATGAGGATAGGGAAATATATCTATGTGTCTATATTAATAGGTTTAGTATTAAGGTGGCGGAAGAACCTTGGGTCTCTACTCAAGCACTCCCTCAATGCATGAATACTTTCTTTTATTAAATTGGCACTCTATGATGCTCAGTCTCCCGACACAACTGCTGGAGCCAAAGTGGGTGAACAAGTAAATGTGGTGAAGAAAGCTGATGGTGCCCGGCTATCAAAAGAGATAGTGACTGGGGTCTTAAAGGCTTGAAGATAAACAAGCGGCCATCTAGCTCAGAAGCAACAAAGCCCACATGGAAGAACACACCAACCTGTGTGATAGCGTGGTCCCGAAGGGATCAGTTATCAGGCATCAAAGAACAAAAAATCGTATCATTGGCTGCACACCTCCATGATAGGATTGCCAAAGACAAACGGGTGCATAAGCAAATGTGGCGAAGAAAGCTGATGGTGCCCGGCTATTGAAAGAGATAGTGTCTGGCGTCTTAAAGGCTTGAAGGTGAACAAGTGGCCATCTAGCTCAGACGCAATAAAGCCCACATGGAAGAAGCACACCAGCCTGTGCGATCACGAGGTGCCAAAGGAACCAGGTATAAGGCATCATGCAAAATATATATATATATATATATGGGGGGGATATATATGTGTGTGTGTGTGTGTATGTATGTATATATATACCATAGTGAATGAATGGGGAAGTGCCGAGTGGAGACCCAAGGCCCAAGTGTCGACCACTGGAGATCCCCTCATAGAGGGGTTTAGGAGAGGAGATGGGTCAGTCAGGGTGTGATGTAGTACCGATGAAGAACACAGCTTTCCCCCAGATCCTGGATGCTTCCTCCCCACAACTACCATGATCCGAATTCTACCTTACAGGACTGTATAAGACAGAGGTTGTACACAGGTGCATATGGGGGCTGGAGGCACAAGGAATCCAGGGTGGACGATACCTTCAGGACCAGGGGTGTGAGGGGCGATGCTGGGAGAGTGGAGGGTGAGTGGGTTGGAAAGGGGGAACTGATTACAAGGATCCACATGTGACCTTCTCCCTGGGAGATGGACGGCAGAGAAGGGGGGGAAGGGAGACTCCGGATAGGGCAAGATATGACAAAATAACAATCTATAAATTATCAAGGGCTCATGAGGGAGAGGGGAGGGGAGGGAGGAGGGAAAAAAAGAGGACCTGATGCAGAGGGCTTAAGTGGAAAGCAAATGCTTTGAGAGTGATTAGGGCAAAGAATGTACAGATGTGCTTTATACAATTAATGTATGTATATGTGTGGATTGTGATAAGAGTTGTATGAGCCCCTAATAAAATGTTTTTTAAAAAACGGAATAAAGGGTAAAACAGAAGCAGCCAGGGCCCTAATGACATTATAAACCTTCCCTAACAGACTGGATGTTAGATTTATTTTTGGTAAGAAATAATTGTATCTGGTTTGCTACTGGGACTTCCACGGAGTTGATTTTGACCCCTAGTGACCCTGTCCAGGATTTCATAGGCTGTGGTTGGCACTCCAATACTTAGCCAGCAGCATTACTAGGGCTCCTTCTATCCAATTCAAGTCATTGTTATTGTGATGTTTCTGTGGTGCCCTGGTGGTACAGTGGGTTAAGCATCAAACCACTAGCCACTCTGAGGGAGAAAATAGAGCTTTCTGCTCCTATAAAGGTTTACAGACTCAGAAATCCACAGTGACAGTTCTACTCTATCCTATAATTAGCTGTGAGTTTAACTCAATTCAATGACAGTGAGTCTGGTGGGTTTGGGTTTGCTTTGCTAGTTGGTTTTGGTTTTATAGTAAATTAATATAGTATGTTAATGAGAAATATTTACAGCTTCAAAAATATTCATATTCTTTAACTCAAGCATTCTATTCCTAGGATTCTATCTTAAGAAAATAATCCTAAATGTAAGGTAAATTGTATCACAATAATGTTCATGTTGGTACTGATTATAGTAAGCACAAATAAAAGTGAATAACTTTTCCCTGCCACCCTCATTTTAGGCCAGTGGCGGCATGAGTCCTAGCCCTCTGGCCCATGCTAAGATCTACAAAGAGGCTTCAAAAAGTTCATGGGAAAACTCCATTATCTTTTCGTTCCATTTTTCCATAAACTATTTGAAACCTCCTTACATAAAGCCAAGACCAGCTAAGAAGATGCAGAGAAGAAAGGAGATGGGGGTCGGGGGTAGGAAAAAAAGAAAGGAGAACTTACGTCCAAATCCCTGACAAAGCAGACTTATGAGAAGAAATAGTTCAAAATGTTAAGGACATCAGGGTAGAACAGAACAAGAGAGCCAAAAGGAAGCTCCACCCCTGAGGTCAAGTCCCTGGAGGGATCCTTCCAGAATGTGGATCCTGGAGAGACGCCCTGAGAAAGGGTGGGGAAGGAAAGAAAGGAGTCTTCACGGAGCACCACAGGCAGTCAGTGGGTGGGCTAGGAGACACTGGGTCCTGAATAGAAGCAAAGTAAATTCCCATCATACATGGGAGGAATAGCCAAGTCAATTATTGAATAACACAATAAAATATAACATAACCACTATAAAATGCTGATTAGAAAGATTGTAATAATCAGAGAAAATCCTTTTAATGTTAAATGTATATGGTTATGCACTTATATGTACATATGGGGTATCCTTATATACTTACATGTATATATGTTTATATATTCATATATGCTTATACATTGTGTTAGTCTGGGTACTTCATAGAAAAAATTCACAGAAACTCATGTATAGAGAAAGTTTTATATAAAGGGTATGTGCACATCAAGAAAACATCCCAACTCAGTGATGCCCAACTCCACAAGTCCAACATTAATCCATTAACCCATAAGTCCAACACCAATCCACAAAGTCTTCCTCCATCTCACAAAACACACACTATGATGCCTACTGCAGGAGGAAAGCCAAGTCAGTGAATGTGCAATCATCTCAGCGCTGGCGGGGTCTCCACACAGCTGCTTCAGCACCCAGGGCTGCATGGGGGTAGGTCCGTGCGGCTTCTCCTTGGGGAAGTCCTGCAGGAAGTGAGCCTTGCCAGCTGAAGCAGTAACTGGCTAAGGCAGCTGCACCCTGGTCCGACCATCACAAAGCAAGAAACTGAGAACTAGAAAGGCGAGGCTCACCGAGCCATTTATCCCTCGGCCCTTCAATTAACCCCACATGTATTTATCGGCCAGGGTGGCACAATAAACTAACTATATCACACATACACATGTGTGTAGATGTGACAGGTACTTCTTACACATATATCAATATATATGTGTGTTTGTGTGTGTGTGTGAGTATATATACAATGGTAAATGCATAGGAAAAATAGGTAAAGGAACGTCAAAATGCTTTTAATTACTTAATTAGGAAAGTAAAGGTTGCATGTCTTTTGTGATCTATTTGTTTAATATTTGGTTTTAAATTACATTCATACTTTAAAAATTAAGTAGTGGTGGGGGAGGGACAAAATAAAAGGAGCTGCATGTAACTAAATGTTACAGCACAATTCTACCAGAAACTTGTTTCTCCAGAAACAAACTTGTTTCTCAAGAAGAAAATGTGTGTGTCTTGGGCAACAATCCATTTTTCCAGCCTCCTAAATCCTTTCCTCTAAACACAGATTGATGAGATTCTGGAGAAAGAATGTTCCTCCCTTGGACTGGGGTTGGCTCTTTGGGAAGAATTATAATACTAGCCTCACATGGGATATCATTTAGGGAACAGAATTCTAAACTCATTTATGGGATTCCTTCTAATGGTCAGCAATTATTTGAGCCCTTTCCAAAGGCCCTAAGTTGCTCCCACAGTGAACCTTACACACATTATAGGAGACAACACGAGAAAGTAAAATGCTATAAATATATGTAGTTACATTCCCCTTGTCTAGATTGCATTCCAATTAGAGATTTTCTGGAGGGGGTGGGGAATAGGTGTCATTTCAGCCCCTGAATTCATCAGAGCACAGCTGTGCTTGTGATGACTTTGTAGATAGGATCATAGTCAATTACTCAACATGGCAGATTAACCACAAGGTCATTAATATCAACGTTCTAGTCACCAATAGCAAGTATTAGAAGAGGCTGCTTATGAAATCCCTGAATCAATTTAATTCAGATAAGTATTTAGGATAACATACTTAGTGATCAAATTTTTAGTATTTCTAATGATCAGATGAAGGTGTTTACTTACATGGAAAGCAAAGATCTTTAACTTTAAAATGCAAGTATGAGTTCATTCTGGGAACAGCAGCACATAGAGGCATGTGGAAAGGCATCTGGAACGATATAAAACTAGGGCTTGGCCGGGATCAGCTTTGGATAGAAAAGAGGTTTTTATCCAGGATAGGTAAATCTATAGAGACAGTAACTGGATTACTTTCTTAGGGTTATGGCGGGGGAGGTTGGAGGGAAATGGGGAGGTAACAGTAATGAGTCCAAGAAGAAAATGTTCTAACATTGACTATAGTGGTGACTGATTTGCGTAAACCACTGAATTGTATGATGTGTGAATTATGTCAAATAAAACTGTAAAATTGTTCAATAGGTTTAATTTTTTGTTTACTTATTTTCTCGTACACTATATAAGGTACATGCACTGTATTCTGAGTAATAAAGATTATTTCAATATAGGGGGGAAAGCTCCCTCAGTTTAGAAATTGAGGCCATATCATTTCCAAGTTCTGGCTCAACCCGATGCCAAGTAGAATGCCAGCTCCCACTGTCAAGCTGGCAATGTGGGAACGGCCTCCTGCTAAGGAGGGAATATAGATTTTATTTGCCTTCATCTTGGGGAGGAGGGGGAAACTGTTCATGCACGATTCCCTGTCCAAGTTTGCCAGCTCCAAGGCATCGTTTGCCTAAGATTTTGATAAACAAATAGGATTCTGGGTGTTTATTCAAACCCAGCCCATACTTTGATCATTTTATTTTGCCTAGCATTAATCAAAACCTTCCATACAATTTCTCGAGGCTATTTCCAACTTTACATCCTAGTGTCTGTTGATAGCATGCCTTTCAGAACATATTACACTAGCTAGCTGAACTAGTAATATATAAGACCTTTTGGGTCCTTCTATAAGCCTGAAATACTCATCTTTTATCATTAAAATAAATACTCATATTATCATTCAATAGAACGGCAGATTATTCCTTGACCGTTTACAGCTGTACCGACTCCAAGGCAGCTGTTATTTACCTGGGCAACGGGCCTGAAACTAAAATAATTCTCTGCGTTAGCTCTGGGCTCCATGCCGCTAGTCCTTATGCTTAACAGATCGGTTGTCACAGCTCCAAAAAGCCACCGTGGGCCAAGGAGTAAATAACCATTTTCTAAAGTGTAATTATAGACTGTATTTATATTACAGTCAGAGAAAGGATGATCAGGTAAATAATTAAAAGGGACAGGTTTGAAGCCAAACAAAATTATTCCCAAGGAAACAAAGACTCTTTTATGCCACCTTTCAGATATATATGTGTAGAGATGTATTTTTAATCAGTCCCAAAAGAAAGAATTGTATAAAAATGAGCCATTAAGTGTTGCTGTTAGGGACCAGCCCGTCGGTTCTGACGCACGGGAGCCCTATGTCAGCTGAAGACCACGCTGCCCAGGCCCGTGCCATCTCAAAATGGCTCTGTCTGAGTCCATTGCTGCAACCACTCTGTCAAGCCATTTCATGGGGGTGCCGACCCTTTAGTTCACCATGCGTGATGTCCTTTTTCAAGGACTGGTCTCTTCTCACAGCATGTCCAAAGTACATGAGCCAAAGTATCACCATGCTCACTTCTCAGGAGCATTCTAGAAGCACTAAGCAATGACATAGCTAACCCTCGACCTCTAAATTGAAAGTATGCACCCAAGACACAGAAAAATACATCTTATTGTGGCAATACTCCCTTTAATGAAGACAAAGGATTTCCTTGATTTGAGCAGCTCTATTGCTGAAAAGGAGCTCTGGTGGCTCAACAGTTAAGCGCTCAGCTGCGAATCCAGAGGGTGGCTTTTCAAACCCCCAAGCAGCGTCCCAAGAGAAAGACCCTGTGGGCAGCTCCTGTACAGATTCCCAAACCCAGAACCACACTCCCTGGCATGGGTTCCATTCTGGACCACATGCCGCAACCCTACGGGGCAGGGCACAACTGCCCGGAGTCTGCATAGGAGGAGAGCTCCCCACCTTGCTCCCTCGGAGTGGCTGGTAGGTCCACACTGCCGTCCATATCGTAACCCGCTCTGGCACCGGGGGAAACCCTTTGGGACAGTTCTACTCTCTCACAAGGGGTCACTATCAGTTGAAATGGACCAGTTGGCACCTAACAATGACATGGCCTGAGATGTTCAAAACCAGGAACACAGCAAACCTGTGTGTGTTGTCCAGTGTTCGAGGGGGAGCTTGCAGAACGCTCCGACTGGTCCTCGGGTCTGAGTTGGTGGGGTTGTGGCCTTGCCATGACAGTGAGAGTCTTTTCTCCCGGTCCTGATGACAGCTCAAAATCTGAAAAACTCTGCAAGGAGTGGGGGACCAAGCCGAGCCGAGGCCTGTGAAAACCAAAGCAGATGGGCTGTGGGGGTGGGTACACTTCCCCTTCGTTTCCTCTTTCAAGCAGCTCTGTCCTGAGGACAGAACCTGCTGTACCTCAGAGGCAGTGCAGTGTGCCAAAGGAACCAGGAAAAGTTGACGTTGGGGGATGGAGAAAATGAGGACACCCAGGAGGAGGTGGGGCTAGAGCTACCTCATTCTGTGCCATAACTGGTGAAATGACTGAGCCAAGTTTTCAAGGAATGGACCCAAAGCAACGTTATCAGTTACTTCAGGGAGGCTCTGGGTCACAGGGACACTGTGTACAAGAGAACAAATCACTGTCCCATCTTGTGCTAGCTTCATGATCACTGATGAGCTCCAGCCCTTTGTAGCGGCCACTGCCTATGTTGGATGCCTTCCGATCTGAAGAACCCATCTTCCAGCACTACCGGGCATCTAACAATCATCTGTTGCGATCCACTGCGTTTTCATTAACTACCGCATGTACTCGTGGATAAGCCAAGGTTTTCAGCACATTTTTAATGCCGTTTTTGTGGTAAAAGTAGGTGCCTCGGCTGATATTTGGGTCGGCTTATACGCGAGTACATATGGTAATTCTCAGCAGATCACTAAGCATCTTTCCCTAGTGTGGAAGCTCTGCTGAAATGTCTAAATGGGCAGCCCTGCCAGTATCTGAAGTGCCAGCATCACAGAAATGCACATGTTACCGCAGCACAACAAACTGACAGGTGGTGAAAGCCAGCGCAGCAGAGGCTTTGAGCCGTGTACGGGGATGTCAGCCACTTGCACCACCTTCTCTTGGTTGAGTAAGGGCAGAGGGCACTAGTCTCTCATGCCAGGAACTGAGCTCCTGACAGTCACCCAAGGTCAAGGGCTTGGTCCTCACATGGTAGGATTTGGAACTGAGACTTCTCCATATTGCTGGGATTCAGGAAAAGGCTGGATTAGTCAAGCTTGTTTGTCTTGGCCTGAGCTCTGGGTAATGGAAAGGTCTCATCCTCCTGAGTTTGAGAACTGAAGTTCTACTTTTGTCTGTTGTGTGGGACCCCAAATTAGATAAATTAACTTAGTAAGCAGTCCAGTCGAGGCAGATAAAACACCAAAGTTCTATGTCTGGAAAAATTCTTAGCCACTGCTTAAAGGATCCCCACTATACCTCTCCACTGAAAGTGAGCTCACAACACAAAATAAAATATGTAAGAAAACCGAAAGGTAGTACGTGTGAACACTTGGGTAAAACATCAGAATGTTTCAATGCATGGAAAACTCTTAAGTGTCCTATAAAATCTGGTCTTTTCCTCAATGAGAAAATAGTTGGAACCACATTAAAAAGATTTGGAAAGGATATCCACCATATTGAGTCTACAAAATGAAAGAAGCAAATTATAGAATACTACATACAGCTTGAAATTTTTCTAAGAGAAAGTACAAAAGATCTATTGGCGTGTGCATGTAACAATGTGAGCCTATATACACATGTATTGAAAAGTAGGATTTGGACTGGACAAAGGGGGAAGTCTTTTAACCCCTGTGTACTGTTTCGGGTGGCGGGAGGGCTTGGCGGGGTGTGTGTGTGTGTGTCAGGAACACTTCGTCTTAAAATTTAAATATTTTAAAGCTCATTTGTAACGACTGCGGCTATCTTGGCATTGAAAACCATGGACAAATGCCACTTTCCAAGTACAGTACAACTGCTACCGGGAAGTCCAACAATAGCCGAGGAGGATGGCAAACCCCGAGTTCTTTGAAAATCCCTATTTTCATACTATTTTGGTTTCAGTCATCTAAAATGTAATTATTCAGAACTCGGTTTACTGAAAGTGTCCCCTTCCACGAATACTACTCTTTGAGAGCAACTTGGAATTGGTTCATTCATGAGCTGGCTGCAGGGCACAGTAGACTTACACAACAAACTTCAGCCATGCCCCAATCACAAATCAGATCACAGAACGGGGGAAAAATGGTGAGATCATCTCCTCACTTGTGCTTGGCTTTGATTTGGTCAGGTAATCAAAGAAAACTCTAGTCTGTACAGAGTGACTAGTTACATATAAAAACATGAAAATTAAAAGACGAGTCTACAGCATTTTGAAGAACTGAGTTTCTTGTAATGTCTTGCTAAAAAGGATAACTTGATAAGCCACAGGGAAACAATTCACCGTGTTCCAAAAATAAGTGCCTTGTTAGAAACAAGAGGCATGGAAAGTATATAAAGAAAGCAAGCTCCCAAGGCAGTTTAAAACAAGAGAGTTAGAGAACTTTTGCTGCATTTAAAATGTGGCATCGGCATAAGCAAATGTGGAGAAGAAAGCTAATGGTGCTCAGTTATCAAAAGAGATAGCGTCTGGGGTCTTAAAGGCTTGAAGGTAAACAAGCGACCATCTAGCTCAGAAACAACAAAGCCCACATGGGAGAAGCACACCAGCCGGTGCGATCACGAGGTGTCGAAGGGATCAGGTATGAGACATCATCAGAACAAAAATTCCTATCATTGTGAATGAGGGGGAGTGCAGGGTGGAGACCCAAAGCCCATCTGTAGGCAATTGGACATCCCCTTACAGTGGGTCGGGGGGAGATGAGCCAGTCAGGGTGTGATGTAGCAATGATGAAACATACAACTTTCCTCTAGTTCCTAAATTCCTCCTCCCCACCCTCTATCATGATCCCAATTCTATCTTACAAATCTGGCTAGACCAGAGGATGTACACTGGTACAGATAGGAACCAGAAACACAGGGAATCCAGGACAAATGATCTCTTCAGGACCAGTGGGGTGGAGGGAGGGCAGGGTGGAAAGGGAGAACCAATTACAAGGATCTACATATAACCACCTCCCTGGGGATGGACAACAGAAAAATGGGTGAAGGGAGACATAGGACAGTGCAACATATGACAAAATAATTTCTAAATTATCAAGGGTTCATGGGGGATGGAGGGAGAAAATGAGCTCATGCCAGGGACTTAAGTGGAGAGCAAATGTTTTGAGAATGATGAAGGTTATGAATGTACAAATGTGCTTTACACAATTGATGTATGTTTGGATTGTTATAAGAGTTGTACGAGCCCCTAAAATAAATAAATAAATAAATGTAGCATCTAAAAATTAACATTAATTGGATACATTTCACAATAAATACATGAATTATGAAGCTAAGCAAATATTTTTTTCTATACTGGCAAAATTTGGGACATGCTGGGTACCACAAAGAATGTGATTTTAATATATTAGACAAAATACTTAAATCCCTAGTGATATTAAAGAGAGAGAGCAAGCCAGACATTTAGAAAACCACCAACTTGCACTGCAAGGTAATAAGCCATTAAAGGAAGGGAAAAGCTGTTAGGAAATAAAATAGATTTCAATCAAAGAATTACCCACAAATAATAAATTCTTTACAAAGAATAAAAAATGTCGATTGCAGAGAAATACGGTGTTGACTTAACCAAGTTACCACTAAAACTCAGTAATGGTGATACGTTTCTTGAGATGAAGGAATACCAAGTATCTATCACCAATAAAATCTTGCCAACAAGATTTAACCAAAATCCAATCAAGCTTCAGTGTGTGACACAGAGGGCTAAAAGAATATATAGAGGGCAACATAGCAACCAAATCCAGTGGATAGGTCTATGAGATAACCATCCTCAACTCTCCAATGAAGCCAGTATCATTTAAAGAGTGAGGAGACAATTCTAGACTAAAAACTCTCACAACAAATCAGAAATTTTAGAAATACTTACTCATCGATTTCTATTCATTTTTCTACTGTGATACTGTTAACTAGGAAAATATCTATTTTTGTTTGTTTTCACATTTTAGGAACTGCATGCTAAAGTTCTAGGAACAAAATGTCATGATGATGCCTGTAGGTAAACAGTGTGTGTGTCTGGTGGGAGGTATTGTCAATACCTGGCTATCTTTGAACTACAAAAGGCATCCTGGAGGCAAAGTGGGATATGCATTGTGCCACTAACTGCAAGATCAGCAGTTCAAAACCACCAGCTACTCCTTAGGAGAAAAATGAGGATGTCTACTTCTGAAAAGAGTTAGATTCTCGGAAACCCACAGGGGTAGTTCTACTCTGACCTATAAAAGCAGCCATATGGTTTAACCTAAGGGTGAAAGATAGTAACATGTCAGCAGATGTTGAATCTAATTTATGTGTGTTATTTGTACCATCCTTTCAACTTTTCTGCTGGAACTTTTTTGGAATAAAATGTTGGGGGTGGGTGATTCTTTTCATAAATATTTTCCTTAGAAGACATTTAACAAATTTACCATAACATTTTTAAGCTATCTTAAGTATCCCTTCTAAAAAGTGGCTTGCCTTTCCTCATTTACTTACTATCAGTTCTGACTACTACTAAAACTTACCCTAATTAGTGCAAATAGGATTATAATGCCAGAATAGGCCTAATATAAAATTCACAAATAACACTAATAATCAGCACAAAATGTATGGGTGTAAACATCTGGTTTTATACTCAAATAACAAACTTAACAGCAGTAAAACAAATTGTTTATTACAGCATATAATGTGTTATATTAAATTTACACAATGATATATAAAAACAATTACTGCTTATATCATACAGGAATTTAACATCAATAGGAATATCAAAACAAATACTACTCATGCACACACATGCATATATTGGTATTTTTAAAAAAAGCAATTTTACACAATACTGTATACCAAAAAAATTACTCTTAAAAATAGCCCTTCAAAAAGTCAGGGTCAGTGGTCCAATCTGGACTGGATTGCACTAATATGTTCAGGCCAAAGCTTAAGTGGCAGAGGGCTCAGTAAGCAATTCTGAGCTTGGAGTTACACCCAAGGGTTACTACATTAGGAGGGAATTTCTCTGTAGCCAAGGGCCAAAATTTTGTTTCAAAGTCCTCCAAAGGAGAATGGTTGGATCTGCTACAAATTAGGCAAAGGGGAGAAGGCTTCCAAAGTGTAGGTATATGGCCCTAGAACGGGATCCCAGGGCCTAGGCACCAGGTGTGGCAAAAGTTTCCGTGAATCTTTTTAAAGCCTTACCAGCTTCGCGACCCAGGTCACTGGATTGGGGTCTGGTACACAGAAGAGGTCCGAGAAAAGTACAGAATAGGGAAACATGGGAGGGGACGTAATTATATAAAATGATAAAAAACGACGTCCACCCCTCGTACGTATGTCACACAACCTATGCCACGCCCTCCAACAGGAAAACCCTGCTCTAAGGAATCAAGGAACACGGGTGAAGTCCTGAAATCCCATCCAACTGACCACGCGATCAAAAGGTCCCATCCCAACACAACCCGACGAAACCGGCAAACCCTGTACCTCGACGGACGCAACCGAAGCGCAAGACAGAGCCATCGCTGATGCCACCAACTCCATCACCACCGTCACCACATTCCGCACCTTCCACATGGCAGGTGAAGACGGGGCACAACTGACCTTGGTTTTGTCTTAGTTAAAAAACAAAAAAAACTTTGAAAATGTTCATAAAAACGTTTTTGACATTAAAAAGCGTCCCGTGGGAGTTCTGCGCCCGAACACCCCCTCGGCTCTCGTCCTGGAGCTGGCGAGGAAGCAGCCCCGCGCCCGCCCCTCACACGGTGGTCATCAGTTTCAGAGAGCCCGAGCGGAAGCGGAGGATCTTCTTCTTGAGGTTGTGCGAGGCCTTGATTTTGACGAAGGTCTTGGCCGCGTGGCCGTGCAGGTCCGGGGCGGGGACCGCCTGGATGGGCAGCGTCTGGACGAAGGGGGCCCACAGGAGGCCCCCGCTCTCCTCCGAGTCGCTGCTGCTGGTGCTCTCGCCCGCGAACTCGCCCGCGCTCGCGCTCGACTCGCTGTCGCCGAAGCAGTTGGTGGTGTAGTTGCTCCGCTCGTCCTCGCTGGTGTCCACCACGGTCGAGTGGAAGAGCGACTCGCACTCGGCCGAGTACTCCGAGTCGCTGGCCGCGCAGGCGTAGGGGCTGGCGAACGCCAGCGGGACGGGCGCGCCGTACGCGGCCCCGGGCTCCCGGCGGCCCCGCCGGGCCCTGCGCAGCGCTTCCTCGTACGACACCTCCGCCGACGACTTCCAGCGCCGGTAGTCGGTTCGCTTGTGCTTAGGTTTGGCCACCACGGCGTCCCGTCCGCGGTCGTGCGCGCGGCCCCCCGCCCGGTGGGCGCCGCCGCCCAGGGGCCTGCCGGGAAGGCCTGGCTCCGCCGCCGGCGTGCTTCCGCCCCTCCTGGCCTTGGCCGAGGCCTTCCGGAGCCTCCGGTTTGTATCCAGCTCCTCGGGGAAGCGGCCCTTGCGGCCGGCCGCGCGGCTCTTCTCCCGCACCGTGGGCAGGCTGGGCTCCACCCCGTGCAGGGCCTGCGCGCGGTGCCGCGCGGTGGGGGGCTTGGGGGGCCCGGCGCCGCGGGGGCCCCGATGGGGGAGCCTGCCGCCGCCGCCGCGGGGCTGCGGCCCCGGGATGAACTGGGCGCTGACCGGGGGCCCTTCCTCCAGGCTCTGGGAAGACGAGCCCTCGCTTTTGAAGTCCAGGGCGGGCCTCTCTTCCGCGAAGGCGACCACCGGCAGGCCGCTCTTCTGCGGCCCCTTCCGCAGCGCCGGGGCCCCTTTGCAGTCGGCCGGCGGCGCGGGGACTCTCCCGGGGCTCTCCTTGGGAGAGGCAGGTGGCACCGAACCGCTGTCCTTGGGGGACTCCTCGGCCCCGGCCGCGGGGCCGCGAGCGTTCTCTGGCAGGGCTGCTCTGATGGGTTTGCACGGCTGCTTGCTGGGAAGGTCAGGGGCAGCCCCTGGCGCGCAGCCCTCCGGTGGCGGGGGCAACCGCTTACTGTCGGGCTGGTCCACTTTCGTGTCCTTTGGCCACTGCTTCAGTGGGGAGAAGAGCCCGCTGTCGAAGGCGGGCATCCCACCCGGCGGCAAGCACGCCTGCTTGGAAGTCTTCAGGTTGGCGCTGCCGCCCTGAGCCACGCCACCAGCCACTGCAGTCACTCGGACACAGACGCTCCCGTTCCTCAGGAGCCCTTTCGTGGGGTCAGCACTCACACTGGTTCGTGGCTGGTTGGTCCTTACAGGGTGTGTTTTCTTCTGGACCAGGCTCAGGATATAGCCGTCCATCTTCTTGCTGGATGCCGGCTGGGCAGCTGGCCACAGGCTGCTAGGAGGCGGTAAGGAGCCATCGGTTTTGATGGAGTCCAGCTCAGGGCCAACGCAAACGTCACTGGCATGGTGGCCCAGCCTCTCTTCTTCCCTCAGAGGGCCGCCCGTGAGGCAGAGAAGGAACATCGGGCTCTGCACGGCCACGGCGTGAAGTGGACTGGGGTACCGATAGACGTCGTTGCCATTTTTAGACACCAGATCACACTGGTACTTGGGATTCACATCTGCAATGACATCAAGGGAGTTAAATTGTGGTGTGGCACGCGAACAGCCGGCTGCTCCCAAGGCCCGGTGTTCACAGCGGCCTTCTGTATATTCAACCATCCTATGAGATCTGGAAGGCATACTCTGAAGAAATGAATTGGTGAGGACCAGCTTATCACTTTGGCCAACTTTTAAGAAGATGAATTCAGGGTAGGAAGAGCGTGCCAAACAATCAAAAATATTCCAGTAGCTATGTTACCCATTTTCCATAGTTTATACTACTGGGTTGGAAGTGGGATCTATATTTCTATGGCTACATAACAGTTTTCTCTTCCTCAGAGATTTCTTTAGGCAGACCAGTAAGGAATATAAGGGGCCATAAAAATATATCACTTGTTTGAGCACTCTTAAGACTCCAATAACTTTATACAAGAACCTTTGACTACATGACTCAAGAGTATTAAAAATGCTCATACTTCCACCTACATGATTAAACATGGACAAGAGTTTATATGCAAGGGTATGAATCATAATGCCAGTTGATACAGTAAAAGCATTTTAAGTTAGAAATAACTTAAAGGCTTAACCATTTCAATGTTAAATGCTTAACAAAGAAATATTTAACAAGATATATCCTCTGAAAGAATAACATTCAACCATTTAAGAAGTTTCCAAAATATACTGAATACTATGGGAAAACCCTTTCAAGTATGGTGAAAATCATGATAGGCTACAGCAGTGCGGGAGATGATTATACTTTGTATTAAGAGTGTGTGTGAATCTCTCTCCCCACCTCCCTTTCACACATTCCTTCTCTCTCTCTCTCTCTCTCTCTCTCTCTCTCTCTCTCTCTCTCTCTCTCTCTCTCTCTCTCTCTCTGTGTGTGTGTGTGTGTGTGTGTGTGTATGCCTCCTCCCCAAAAAAAAAAAAAAGATTGTGTGTATGTGGGGAACCGATGACAAGAATCGACATATAGCCTCGTCCCTGGGGGATAGACAGCAGAGAAGAGGGCAGGGGCAGACGTCAGACAGTGCAACAAATGACAAAATAATAATCATTTATGAATTATGAAGGGTTCATGAGGGAGTGGGTAGCAGGGAGGGAGGGGAGAAATGAGGAGCCACCAATATTAAGGGCTCAAGTAGAAGGCAAATGTTTTGAGAATGATGATGGCAACAAATGCACATAGGGATTGTGATAAGAATTGTATGAGCCCCCAATAAAATGATTTTTTTAAAAGATACAAGGATAAGAGGGGTTGGTCGGAGGAGGGAGGGGGAGGTAAAGGGAGAAAGGGAGAACTAATCAAAAGGTTGGATATATAGCAGCCCCCGTAAAGGGGGAGGGATGGATAACAGAAATGTGGGTGAAGGGAGACAACAAATAGTGTAAGATATGAAATAATACTAACAATATATAACTGATCAAGGATTCAGGAAGTGTAGGAGTGTGGGGGAAGAGGGGAAAACAGCAGCTTACACCAAGGGCTCAAGTAGGAAATGCTTTGGAAATGATGATGGCAACTTATGTACAAATATGCTTGATGTAATTGATGTCTGGACTGTTGCAAGTGCTGTAAGAGCCCCCAATAGAATGTTTTTGTTTAAAAAAAAAGATTGTATGTAAACAAAGTTTTGAGATAAGCACACCAAGCTGCTAATAGTAGCATCTCAGTTTGGGGGAGAGCAAGTGATGGTTCCTTTCTTCTTTATTTCCTACTTTGTAAACTCCTGATACTAAATATGTGCTGCATTAGTAACTTGAAACAATAAATGGGTTTTTAAAAAAGTCAGATTCTCTCTAATGTCTCTCCCCTAGTGTTCTATTGCTGGTTTCCCTTAAAAATACTATGAAGAAACTACATAGTGTAGGCTTCCTCCTCATTTTGCATGTTTTTCAAACCTAATTCTTTTTTATTTTACTGATATTGGACTTGTGTACAAACCTAATTCTTAATGACCAATTATTAACTGTCAATTTATTCATTGATCAACTTTCAATAGAACCCAAATTAATTAAATAATAATCATTTATATTCTCAATTTCAATGCTAAAAAGTAAAACATTTTTAAACAGGAAAAGAAATTTTTTAAATCATTTTATTAGGGGCTCATACAACTCTTTTCACAATCCGTACATACATCATTTGTGTCCAGCACATGTGTATGTATGTTGCCATCATCATTCCCAAAACACCTGTTTTCTAATGGAGCCCTTGGTATCAGCTTCTCATTTTCCCCTCCATCCCTGCTCCCCCTCCCCCTGAACCCTTGATAATTTATAAATAATTATTATTTTATCATCTTACACCATCTGACGTCGCCCTAACCCAGTTCTCTGCTGTCCTTCCTCCAGGGAGGGGGTTACAGGTAGACCTTGTCAACTGTTCCCCCGGAAAAGGAATTTTTGATAAGATTTGACTAGCAGTAATAATAGATCCATTTTCTATATCTCAAAAGCAAAAATGCCAAATAATAAATCAAGATTTGTTAGGGTAATTTTGAGATCTTACCCTGGTGAATATTTTAAAAATCACAATTAAAACAGACATTCTTTTAAAGTAATAAAATAATAAGACCATTATTGAATGAAGGGGGAAGTGCAGAGTGGAGACCCAAGGCCCAAGTGTCGACCACTGGAGATCCCCTCATAGAGGGGGTGTTTAGGAGGAGATAGGTCAGTCAGGGTGCGGGGGTAGTACCGATGAAGAACACAGCTTTCCCCCAGATCCTGGATGCTTCCTCCCCCCAACTACCATGATCCGAATTCTACCTTGCAGGGCTGGATAGGGCAGAGGCTGTACACTGGTACATATGGGGGCTGGAGGCACAGGGAATCCAGGGTGGATGATACCTTCAGGACCAAGGGTGTGAGGGGCGATGCTGGGAGAGTGGAAGGTGAGTGGGTTGGAAAGGGGGAACTGATTACAAGGATCCACATGTGACCTCCTCCCTGGGAGATGGACAGCAGAGAAGGGGGGGAAGGGAGACTCCGGATAGGGCAAGATATGACAATATAACAATGTATAAATTACCAAGGGCACATGAGGGAGGGGGAGCGGGGAGGGAGGGGGAAAAAAAAAGAGGACCTGATGCAAAGGGCTTAAGTGGAGAGCAAATGCTTTGAGAATGATTGGGGCAGGGAATGTGCAGATGTGCTTTATACAATTGATGTATGTATATGTATGGATTGTGATAAGAGTTGTATGAGCCCCCAATAAAATGTTTTTTAAAAAAATAACAAGACCATTTGAAAAAAACAGTATAGATACCCATTTGTTACTCTCATAGCCTGTGGTTTATCTCAAAATACACCCTTTATCCTAAAAGCATCAAGTTCTTCATTTCTTCTGCAAAGTTAAGGATGTCATTTAAATGGATAATGTCATGAACTTCAATTATAATAAGGAATCCTTGGATGTCTAGACTCTGAGATGATTGATTCATTTACAAAGAAAGATTGACAGTCTTAAAAACCCACTCTGTCCTATAGGGTCACTATGCATCAGAATTGATTTGGATGGCAATGAGTTTGGTTCAGTTTGTCATGGCTCACACCCTCCTCCCCATCCCCCCCAAAATAGCTTGGTCTGAGAATGCCCTTCTAACTAGCAAACATCCTCACCAATCCCTTTACCTACTACCCTAAGCATTCTTTTCTTTACATAAAAAACCCCAATTGTGACGAATAATGGAAAAGTGGGTGAGGGGCAACGGAGGACAATGTAAGATATGGAAAAATCATCTATAACTTACCAAGATTCATGAGGGAGGTTATGTGGGAGAGGGAAGGGGAAGAAACAGGGAGGTGATATCGGGCTCAAGTGGGAAAGAGAATGCTTTGAAAATGATGATTGCGGTGTAAGTGCAAATGTGCTTGACACCTTGGAGGAATGTATGGACTGTGATACGAGATGTGAGAGCCCCAATAAAGGTATTTTTTAAAAGCCCCAATTATCTATACTTTCACATTGGTGTCTTTTCCCTATTTTAGAGTGATGGAACAAAACAGGCATCCCAACCTCTGAGATCTAGACCAACTAGCTCAATTATGTGAGGATGTGGCATTTCCCTCAAGCTTTACTGGTACTTAGTAGAGTGAGGGTCTGTCTGCAAGGGCTGTACCAAACAAGCTTACTGGCTTTAAAGTTTCCTTCTGAAGCCAGATCTGCAGAGCAAAAGGGAGCAATTATCCACTGAACGTGAGGCGCAGACACTCTAGATACCCACACCTGTGCTTCCCCAAGTGATGGATGCTGACAACACCTACTGTACAAAGACACCAGCCAATTAGCAACACTCAGCTGCTCTACAATAAGTCTGTGTGGCCTGGACTCAACACTTCAGCCAAGTAAAGAATGCTGACAAGTTATGGATTTGGTGACCAGTGCAGGATCTACAGCTCCTCTAATCCCTGCTCTTCCCAGGAGTCACGACAAAACAAGGCTAAGGAAGGAATCCTGAGTTTCCGCACCAAATCTGCCATCCAGTAGACAGGGACTCCCTGCCTCGAATAAAGTTCATCAGCTGCTGTGCTGCTTACGCTTGCAAAGGAGGCTGTGCATGATTTCTGAAGTCCCTTAACACTGGGAAACCATGGAACTGACAATTAGGCCTAAATGTGGACCCTACTTCTGCTGCTCCCTAGACATAAAACCTTAAATAAGTTCCCCAACCTGGCTGAACCTCCTTTTTCTTACACATGAAAGGGATCTAATAACACCTACATCTTGCAGAATTGATGTGAGGCATCACAGGAGGTAAACAATGCATTCAGTACAGTGTGTGACATACAGTGGAGATACATACACCCTCCCAGGACCAACAACAGTGGGATTCTCTCGAGCTCACTGCAAGGTTAGCCTAGAAAGCGAACAGTAGTATGTGAGCCTAGTGCAACGCCACCCCCCACCCGGCTCAAAAAGAGAGCAAGCCCTCTATCACAGGGTATTCAGGAAAATGGGGGCTGTGCCCTGAAGTTCAAAAAAAAACCTTAGGAAGCTGACAGACATGTTTAATTTTACTAGTGAGCTTCAGTTTTAAGTGACACAGGAAGAAGAAAACAGATCCAAACTGGTTTTCCAAAGAAAATGGCAACCAGTCAAATTAACAGCAAAGACTCAGAAACAAAGCTTAAGACCTAGCATTTGGGGACAAGATTTCTTGGGATAAGCCCCATTGCTACTGTCAGAACATAAAGCCAAATAGCTCCCCCAAACCACTGGTTACATGGATTGTAAATGCAACTACAGCACTAAATGCAGCCAATGGATGAACTTCCCTGAACCCCTGTCTTTCCATTAGTGAAGGGGGTTGGGGCTTGAGATCCTCTTAGGCCCTTGACCCCTGCCCATTTAAATTCCTATCAATTATAAACATCCTTACCTGCAGATTTAGGGCAACCATCTGAGGTTGTCAAGGTTGCTTCCAAGGGGCTGCAAAAACAGGTACTGGAATGACAACTGGATAAACACTCACTGAAGACCGAGTTAGAGGAATTGGAAAGGGACCCTGAAGCCCCATCACTCAGCTCATAAAAACCTACAAAAAAAAAAACACGATTTGAAATTAAGATCACTCCAAGCGATGTTACACATTCCTACTTTGAAAGGGAACAGCCATGTAGGAAAGGTATTTTTGAGGGAGGCAACCGTGGGGCAGTGAATGAGTGTCCTGCTTTTGCAGTTTGATTTCAAATCACCCTGTGAAAAGGCAAAGAGCTCATCGCTAGGCTTTAAAGTTACTCTCTCCCAACTTGACCTTGCTCCCTGCCCCTACCTTTACAGATGTGCAAGGGAGGGGACTAAGATCTGTCAAACCTCAACTTTATCATGAACATTTCAGAAGGAACAATTTTAAGAGAAAACAAATCTACTTAAGGAACCAAATGGTTTTCAAAGGGGAGGGGGGAGACCACTTTTGAAGTGGTCTCAGGAAGTGGAAGTGTGACTAATTTTCTAACCCAGTTCTGGCTTTCTCAAGTTTCAAAGGAGTACCAACCTTCCCAAAATCTGAATAAAAGCTTTTATTTGTAAACTGTGAAATAAAATTGAAAATAGACATTTCTTTGGGATTTCTGGGACCAGGAAGCCCCAAATTAATATAGTAAAAACCTGACTCAAAAATTATTATACACCCCACCCCACCCCAGGAACTGCTTAACTACTCCGCAACATTGTCAATGTGTCTTTTCCGGCTTGAAAGGGGAGGTCAATAACAAACCCATTAACTAGTGATTTAATGAAAAAGCCTGTGTGCACCTTGACTTCTCATTTCAGTTTCAAGAGGTCTCATAGTTACAAATAGGTGAAGGGCCAAACTTTTTAATGCTAAATCAATAACCATTATTTATGTACCCTGTCCCATTAGAAACTTCTATTTATTAAAGGCGGGAGGGGGGGAGGAACCCTACCCCTAAAGATTTTTGCAAATGAATGCCCCTCCCCCCAGATCAGAGACCACCTAGTAAATGTGAGGCAGGAGTCACTCAAGGTGGGATTAGTCAATGGTCGATTTCCTACCATACGCCCACCTCTCCTTAAAGAGTAAAATACTGCTTGAGTAAACCTGAATTTAATTTCTTGTGCTTGACTTTTTAAAAATAAAAATCAGGTCAATCTCATTATTAAAAGTATTCTAGTCTGGCTTTGTTTCCCTCCCTTGCAAGTGAATGGCGGATTGCTTTTTTTATTCCCTCTGAGCACTGGCTGGTAGACTCCTTTGCCATTTGCAGGTCTGGGAATGTGAAGGGGGTAGGGTGTGGGGGGGGGGCAGAAGACAATGAGTGCAGACTTCTCAGTCCTAGTGCTTGAAATCTCACCTGAGCTAGGCCGGCTGTCTGTCTCCAGGTGCTCTTCAGCTGTCTTTTCCACATCCAGTCTCAGGTCACTTATCTGCTTGTCAAGTTCTTGCAACTGGTTTAACAAACCAGCATCTCTTCTCCTCAAACAATTCTAATTAGGAAGAAAGAGATAGGGAGAATGGGCACCCGTTGGTGACAAAGACCCAGAAACATCTGCTCTGTGTATTACATTATTCATCCGAAGAATGCACTAAATCATCCCAAACCAAAATGTTACTGGTTGAGTTTTTTAAGACACCTTTAAAAATAGGTCTTATTTTTAATTCTACTTTCTCACATCTTGTCATGATATAAAGTCTCCTCATTTTTTTAACGTTTCAAATAAAACATACAAGGGTTCTTCAAAAACTCTGTGGAAAAAATGGAATTGGGAAAATGGGGTGGGGAGAGGAGTGATAATGGCATTTTTCCATGAACTTTTTGTAAGCCTCCTTCTGCAGTTATTTTTTATAGGCCGGGACAAGACATGCCCATTGAGATTGTGTTAATTCTCTGGTGTCCAGCCAGTTTTTAAAAAACAATACCTCACAGTCCACTCTTCAAATTGAAGGCCAAGTAACAGGTTTCCGACAATACACTCTAATCTTACTTAGGTGAGATTTTTTCTGGCCAAATGTTTCGGACTGCAGTTTGTTTTCTATTAGATGCTTTGTGAGGTTTAATCGGTCTTGGGGCCTTTGAAAGTTAGAAGCTAGTACTAATAGCCAGTGCCAAGTCTAATGGGAGCTGGCAGAATCCAAAACCCTCCAGGGAAGGCCCATCAAGATTTGAACTCAGTTCGGGTTTCCAAAGGTGACAGATCTGTTGTACTAACTCACACCGCCACCTAGTGCTTCCTATAGCTGGAGCAGCCAAAGAACGTAAAAGGCATCTGGTTCACATCACAGATGCCGAGTCTACAAACGAAACTAGTGTCACAAATACTAGCTGGCCTGGAATTCTCTTGACACACCACTTTGCTCCCCTTGAACAGACAAAAGGAGCGTGCCACTCTCAATCCCAGAGTTGGGAGCGAGAGAAAGGTGCTATTGCCCAAGACAATGCATAAAATGCCAAGGGCCAGACATGTCCAGAGACCGTCTCAAATGGATGCTACCCATAAACCTGGTCCACTACCAAAGAGAACTCACGAAAATGCCACAACAGTGGCAGAGGTATTATCACCAAACAGATGCAGATGAATTATCTACCACTCTTGTCTGTGCCCTTGACAGCAAGGGCTGGGGACAGAAACCATATGCTCATCTGCTACAATGAATTTCTTCAGAAAAATGAACCAAACAAATAAAAGCACTCTGATGCTCAAAAAAGAAAGAACTTCTCTGGGAAAATGCATACATATATTGCACACACACACACAAAAAGCCATCACAGACCACGGTCCAGGTCACCCCTTCCTTGTATGAGGGCCATTCTCAAGCATGTGCCCCGTCTCCAGAAGCACCACATGGGTAAGCGAGGGTGTTTCTTTACGTGGGGGAGGGGGTGGGAGGGCTATTTTTCAAAACTACATTTTAAGGTCACTGGAACAAAGCTGCCGCCATTATTCCAAGGCGGGGTCAAAAGCTGTTCATCAATACATTAGACTCCAAAGTTCTTTTTCTGCCCCGTTAATGAAGACGGCAGAGGACCACGGAGACGCTGACAGAAATCCAATAAGATAAATGCTCCCAGAGAGGTTTGCTCCGCCGCCGCCTCCCCCACCAATCCCGGGGAACACCCAGGCGGAGGGGGCACTGCCCCCACGCCAATTCCCAGCGCTCGCGCCGAGCCGGCCTCCGGGCTACAAAGGGCTCCCATCAAACGAAGCCCCCGCCAGTGCGCAAGCTGGCACGGCGGGCAGAGCCCTGCGAGGGGCACGCCTGCCTGCAGGCGCTCCAAAACTCGGCGCCACACCGGGAGCCCCGCCGCAAAGCCCCCTCCTGGGCTTTTGTCCCCTCTCGGCGGGAGGAGTTGAAGCTTAAGGTGACCTCAAACGAAATGGCATTTCAAGTGACGGTTGGCCAGAACCTGCGGGCACGAGGCAGGTAGTCGCCTAACTAGAGGGGAATCGAAGGCTACCAAGAGGCGCCTCCAAGAAATCCCCAAGGCAGCAGGGCGGGAGGGCAGCGGGTCACCCTCGCCCCGCCATCGGCGCGGGGTGGCCGACTCCTCACCTGCTCAGACACAAAAGCGGGGGCGCGGCGGACACGCGTGGGCGTGAGCAGCCCACGCGCAACGGGCAACTCCGGGAGCCACCCGGGCCCGGGAGGCGCGGGGAGGGGTCCCCGGCGGTCCCCTGCGGGAATGGCCTCAGCCGCAGGCAGCCTCGCGCCCACCCGCGTCACTTGCCCGGACCCCCAGCCCCGCCGCGGGGACCGCCCTGCCCCACCCGCGGACACGACCTACCAACTGTTTCCGCAGCAGCAAAATGTTCTCCTCCAAGAACTTCTCCTCCAGGCGGCTGCGCTGCGCCGCCTCGGCCGGCAGCTCCCCGGCGCGCGGCGCCCCGACCCCCGCGCCCTCGGCGCCGCGCAGGGCGCCGCGGACCAGCAACTCCTGGCGCTGGCGCAGGTACTCCAGCTCCGCCAGCCCGGCCAGCGTGGCCTCCTGCCGCTCGCGGGTGCGCTGCCGCTCCGTGTCCGCCTCGCCCTTCTCCCGCCAGCGCCCCTCCAGCTCCGCCGCGCGCGGCTCGCCCCGGGCGGGCGCCGGAGGCTCCAGCTCCCTCACCATCGCGGCCGGGCTCGGCTTCATGGTCCCCAACCGTGCGCCTGCAGCCGCGCCGCGCGGGCGAAAGACCCCGGAGACTAGGGCTGCGGCCGCGGGCACACGCCGCCCCGCGGCGGGGCCAGCGGAGAGGGCGGCGACCAGAAGCGCTCCGGAGCCGCGCGCGCCGCCGCCGCCTGCAGCCGTCCCGCCCCGGGCGGCACCGTCCACTGTGGCCGCGCGCCCCCTCGCCCGCGGCCCCGCGGCTGATAACGCCCCGCTCGGCGCTACGTCACGCGCGGCGGCCTGGCACACCCCGCCCGCGCCGCGCCCGCGCCCGCGCCCGCGCCGCCTCTCCGCGCCGCCTCTCCGCGCTGCTGTCAGGCGCGCCCGCCTCCCCGGCCGGCCCTCCCTCCTCCCCCTTCTGCCCCCTCCCCCTCCTGCCCGCGGGCCTCCTCGCCCCCTTTTCGGGTTTCCTGCACCCGAGTTTCCAGTCGCTCCTTATTGGCTCTTCTCCATCGCACAAAGCCGGAGCGAGCGCCCGAGCCCCAGCATCCTGTTACCGGCGGACTGGCCCGCAGGGTCCGAGAAGGGGCAGGCAGGCAGTCGGCCTCCCCAGAGAACTTTCTGAAACTGCACCAAGTTTCAGCACACACTCTTAACCCTTTCCCCTCCCGTCCACTGTGCTCTCCATGCCTCAGACCCAGTTCGGCTGCTTTCCCCTTGCGGAAGAAGGAGTTCTCCAAGGCAGGAGCCAGCAGTGCAGCGCAGTGCAGTGCGGTTCTGACGACACTGGATAAGCTCGTGGTTCTACTGTTCGTGGTTGTAATTTGTGTAACTGCTTGAGGCAGAAGCCTAACTGGGAGACATTTAAAACTAGGTGAGAGGATGTCGCTCTACAGCAAGCGATGCATTGAATCAAGTCTTTTGAGTGCTCGTGGTGTGTGTGTGTGTGTGTGTGTGTGTGTGTGTAGTTTTATTGGTCTGTTTTTCTTGTTGCTTAGTCTGCACTCCCAGTTAGAGCTCTGATTCTGCAAACAGACCACCTGAATTGGAATCCAAGTTCCACCCATGACCAGTTGGGCAGGTAACTTAATTCACCCCTGTGCCTCAGTTTCCCCATCAGTAAAATGGAGTTTACAACTAGCAGAACCTACCCTATGGTAAAAACTATATACAACATTTATCTTTTCCAAAAAGGCATAACTATAAAAATTTTCCACTGAAGTATCATTTGTGGTATGGTCGTCGCTGCTTAGGACACTGAACGGGGGATTTCAATGGGGTTTGGAGTCTTTGGCTTCTCTCTGGAAACCAAAAAGCACACTCCCTGTCATTGAACTGAGTCATCGCAACCTCATAGGATGAAGTAGAACTGCCTTATAATGTCCTCAAGGCTGTCATCTTTACAGAGCAGACACAGCTTTCCTTGGGAAGGGGCAAGTGGGTGTCAACCGCTGGTGTTAACAGCTGAGGGCTTTAATCACTGACTCATAGGCTCCTCTGTTGATGGAAAATGGTCTACATAAAAAAGCAGTGCACCTACAAGCCTCAGAAATGGACTCTACCCCGGCCCAATCTGCCGAGCTTCAACCATTGCGTGTGAAAGCGTGTCCTTGTTTCAGACTCTGGTACCTTTCCCAAACGGCTGCAGCCCTCCCGGGACTTCGCGCCCTACCTGGAGGCCTGAGGTTGTGCACACAGTCAATGTGCTGCACTGCTGAGCCACAGGTGGAAAGTGAGTCTACCGAGAGCCTTCTTGAAAGGCCTGGTGATCTCCTTCCAGAAAAGCAGTCATCAAAAACTGGAACAAAGTTCTACTCTGACACATTTGCAGTTGCTATGAGGGAGCGAGAGCGCTGGAAGGCCATTTGTTTACTGGTATTTTTCTCCCTCTCTGTGTGTGGTCTAAAGTTCCTTCCAAGGTCAGTTCATTAGCTGCATGGGGCCCCCTCTGAACTCCAGTTGCTGCACGAACATCTGATCCTGCATTTACCACATGTTACGTGCACAGTTAATTATCTGGGGGTGTGCGCACGCACGCACGTATCAGTGTCTAAATGTGCAACTACGTGATTAAAAACAAGGAGCCCTGGCGGCATAGTGGGTTATGAGCTGGCTGCTAACCACAAGGTCAGCAGTTTGAAACCACAAGCTGCTCTGCAGGAGAAAGATGAGACTTTCTACTCCCCATGAAGTTTCACAGCCTTGGAAACTCAGGTGCAGGGCTGAAGCCAGGAACTGATTGAATGTGCCTTTCTATCCCAGTGAAGGGCTGTGGCGGTTCCGTCAGCGACTCATTTGGGCTCCTAACCACAAGGTCCACAGTTTGAAACCACCAGCTTCCCCTAGAGAGAAAGATGAGACTGTCTACTCCTATCAATATTCCCAACCTTGGAAACCCACAGCGACCATTCTACTCTGTCTTGTGGGGTCTCGATGAGTCAGAATCAACTCAAGGGCGGTGCCAGTAGTCACCCTTCAACTGATGATTCCTAGAAAAACTCAATGAAGGATAGGGTGTGTGTACTTGATTTTTCATTAACATACCATTTAGCTGAACTTAGGAGTGTCCACTTCATCGCTATTGCAGATAGAATTAATCCAACATTTAAAGCCCAAACCCTTTGCCACGAAGTTGATGGAGACACCATGTGTTCACATGGAACTATGTCATAGGGTTTTCTTTGTTTAAATCTTTAGGGGAGCAAATTACCAGGCCATTCTTGCATAGCACCATTGGATGACTTTGAACAACTTTGGGGTTAGTAGTTGAGCACAAGTCATTTTGTGCTGCCCAAGGTCCTAAGCCAACATTTATATCCCACCCCCACCACCACCCCAAAAAAACAATAGCCCCTTGCCACTTACCATTCTCCTCCCCAGTGCTGTCCCTTCCACCACCAGCACAAAGGAACTCAGAGGCACAGAGGGGACAAGGAGGGTGCTTGCTCCGGGGTATAAAGTCCAGGTTTCCAGAAGAGGCTGGCTTGTGTTTCACATTCCCTCACAGGAGTCAGCAAGGATTGGAGAGGAAGCGCAAACTTAAGAGACTGCCTTCTCAAAAACAAAAACTCACCATCTGTGTTAGTCTGGGTACTTAAGAGAAACAAACAGAAACTCATGTATAAGAGAATTTTAGATAAAGGTTAAGTGCACATCAAGAAAACATCCCAACCCAGTGCTGCACAAGTCCAATATTAACCCATTAACCATATGTCCAACACCAATCTACAAAGTCCTCCTCCATCACACACTATGATGCCGACTACAGGAGGAAAGCCACATCAGTGAATGTGTAAGCATCTCAGCGCTGGCAGGGGTCTCCACAGGGCTGCTCCAGCACCCAGGGCTGCATCGAGGTAGGCCGATGTGGCTTCTTCTCGGGGAAGTCTTGTAGGAAGTCAGCCTTGCAAGCTGAAGCTAGGAACCACTAAGGGAGCTGCACCCTGGTTCAAGCAGAAAACAAGAGACCCGAGAACTAAAAAGACAAGGCTCGCTAAGCCATTTATCCCTCTGCCCTTCAATTACCCCCACATGTGTTTATCAGCCAGGTTGGCACAATAAACTAACTACCTCACCATCCTCAAGTCAATTCTCCCTCTTGGTGACGCAGTAAAGCAGACTAGCACTGCCCTTGTGGGTTTCCAAGACTGTAACGCTTTTTAAATTTCTTAAATTTATTTTTTACTGGGAGTTAATATATAGATCATTCCACGGTTCAATCACATCAAGCAGTATTGTGCAATTGCTGCCACAATCCACTTCAATTCTTTTCCTTCCTGGACTCTTTGATAACATCAGCTCTCTTTTACCCACCCCTACCCACTGTACGGTCCCCCTCCCCATATGGTCCCCCCAACCCTTATTCTACTTGTGTTCCTATAGGTTCATTAATATTGGGTTTAATATACTGAAAAATAGAAAAACATATCACACGAGCTCAGGAGGGTGGTCCCCAATGACATCATCCTAGATAAACCCCAATATGAACAGAAAAAGAACCCAGAAAATGTTGAAAACCAGATCAGGTCCAATATACATCAGAGGGGGGGATCAACTGGTAAGGTTATAGCCATTCAAGTCAGGTGGTAGCCCTCTGATCTTCTATAGTCAACTCTCCAATGCACTGGTTAGTAAGCACGTTCCTCCCATCTCTCTGTGATGGGTAGAGGGAACTCTCAGGAGGTTTATTTCCTAATGTAGTTCCCACAAATGTATACTGACTCGCACTGCCATCCATCGCCTTCTGCCAACCAGATTGTCACCATTTAGGCTCTGATACTATTCCCTCCTTCAACTTCAAATTATATGACTTCCAGTCCTTTGGTGACTGATCTTGGTATGCTTCTTCCATGTGGACTTGGTTGACATCTCACTCAGATGGCTGCTTGTTTGTACCCCAGAGGCTATTTTATCTGATACCTGGGTGCCATTTAATTTCTTCACCACGGTTTGCTATAGCAGCCATATCTCCTGTGTTCCCTTCCTGAGGGCGAGTACCAAGCAGAGTCATGATGTAAGAACTAATTATTCTGAAATTGGAGCTAGGATTTTAATGTGAGTCCAAACCCCATTCCTAGTCTTTAACTCTTTAAGGAAGTAGAAAGCCTTTCCTCCAGAGCAGGTGGTAGTTTTGAACTTCTGACCTTGGGGTCACTAGCCCAACATGTAGCCACTATGTCACCAGTGCTCCTTAAAGGCTGCTTTCTAGGAAGCATAAAATACAACTATCTACAGATACAACTTTGATTATAATGAACAAGATTATATCGTGGATCTGTAAATGAAATTATAGCCAGCTGTTCATTGAACATATAAAAGCAATTCTACTTATGTGCCAAAAGACACGAGGTAATACACGAGCAATTTTCCTCCCTAATTTTAATAAGACACAAAAGAATAATGACATAGCTTGACTGCCAAATGTCATTCATCCATGTCATTGTTTCATTCTAATAATTCCTAAACGAGCTTCTTGCTTTCTAGCACTGAATTAAGACTCCCCAAGGTTGGGTAGAGCCTTTTAACATGGTCCCTGTTAAGTCACACATCAACAACTATACTTAGGAAGCTGGGGGCGGGGTGTGGGGGTGTCCAGGAAGCCAAAAGATATTTTTACTTGTTAAAGCAGACAGACCAGTCCCCACCTCTCCACCCCTCTCTCAACCAACTACTACTTGGACCTGGTTCCGTAGTCCAAAGCATACAGCTTGTACATCTCCACTAAAAAAACAACAAGTGTTCCCAGCAAGTTTAAATATTAACACTCCTGTACTCAGATGGTTCCGCCAATAAAGCAGTCGCCGATAGGAACAAGGTTATGCTTTCCAAAGTATCCATTCCACATCAATAAATAATGTGCCAATTCACGTGCCAGTTAAAACAAACCGGGGCTGTCGAACGAAGTTAGGAGCCCGGAGCTCAATGCTCTAATTGTTTTCCAGCATGGGTCGCCCCTATTCCCGTCTTCATTCAGCGGTCAGGTGTTTCTCCGTTCCCCGGCTTGGCTGTCCCCGGCTTGGCTGTCCTCTTCCGGTCTTTGGATTGGTGGCGGGGACTCAGGAGGCAGTTGACAGTCATTAGCCAGTGCTCCCTTCTATTGTCTGCAGGGCTCCCTTCCCCTGCTCTTGTTGATTTTTCTGCTCCTTTTAAAGCAAGTGCGGATGCTCTTCTGCTTCGAAAACTACTTCATTACCTTCTTTCTGGGAGTGTTCAGCCTGAGTCCCTTCTTCTGCTCCCTGGCAGACCTCCTTGTCTTCTCAGAAAACCTGCTCGTGACACTTAGAAAATGTGGTCCTAAAGCTTGGCTGGATCTGCTCCCTGAAGGATCCAGAAGTTCAAGTCAAGTTATGGACATAAGAAACTTGAGTGGATAGATTAAAGACGCCTAGGTTCTGCCTGGGCAGGGCTAGGACGGGTCCCTTAGATCACACCGATCGATGCTTTGCCCGTAGAACAACTGCCAGTGGCGCCCATGCCAATGTCTGCGCATGCTCGTACAAACGCCTCTAGCGGGGAACATTCTATTGCAGGCCAGCAAAGCCAGGGGCCACAATGGCACACTTTGCCGTGGACCAGAGCAACGGAATGATGCCTTGCAACTTTTATGGTCAAGTAAACACAGTGATGTAACTGGGGGGAAAGCTGTCTCCGAATTGGGAAAAGGGCCATCCTTTGAGTTGGGGTGATGACCACCATTCAAGAGGGTCTCGGATCAAAGCTCCAGCCAGACATCAAAGCCCATTTGAGTCTAATGCCAAAAGAGCCACAGTGAATTAAACCATGTATAAACTAATTAGAGCTTGCCGTCCTCAATCGGCCTTCAGTGAGCACAGAGGGGAAAGAAAGAACACATTGAGACAAGACATCAAGAAAAAGGGACGTCAGGAGCAAAACTGGGCACCAGCAGGGTCCTGAACACCTTTTTTTTTCTTTTTTTTTTTTGAGGGCAGAGGGGAATAAGGGAATGGCTGAGCAATTAGCAAACATTTGACAAGGGTGGGCTTGTTCCAAAGGCTGTGACACCAGCCCTTCCACTCCCACTGACTAGAACCCAACAAATGCATCCTGGTCCTTGGGGAGAGTGGTCCTTGCTCACAGTGATTCAAGACTTTGGGTCAGCAGTTTCAAGTTGAAGCGGCAGAAGGTAGTTCCACGCAGTTTGGTGGTGACGTCCTGGGCATCCTTATGCCAGGCATTGTGGCTTCCAAGGCCTCTAGAGTCTTAACCCTTGATGCCACCACCATCCTTAGGCATCTGTACAGATGCCTGGGCAATGAACAGAGTGTGCAAATGTCCAGGCCTTCAAACCTTTGTATTAACATCATAGAAGGGTCTAGGCTCCTTTAGCATCGCAGGCAAGTTTTCTAAGTGTTTCAGAGCCAAGAGGCCTCTCAAACAATCACATTAAGTGGTATTGCACCTATTCCACTTTAGTAAGACCATGCCCCTAACCTAATTGGTTAAAATTCTCAATCTCTTGGACTGGAAAATAAATCACTGCCCCACGGATGCTATAACGCAGGGGACATGGTTTTCTGTGTTCCTTTGTCAAGGAGCATTGATGATTTCTTAAAATGACAAAGTCACCATTTGAAATCCAAATTTCTTTCATGAGAGAAAAATCAGGTAGGGATTCTTATAGGATAAGAGTCTATAGATCCATCATCATTCTATGTTTTGTCCTGCAGTGGAAAGTTATTGAGCATTTAATTCATGAGCTATGCTAGGGACTAAGGATACAATGGTAAACAAATCGGACATAATCCTTATCTCCACGATCTAAGAAGGAATCAGCCACTGACTAAATATATTCAAATTGTGAACCCACTACCACAATGTGCAAAATAACATCTTAAAAGCCAATCTATTGAATCACTGTATCCCAAGTGCCAGACTTCAATGAAATCGTGCATCCACACACATTCTGACAGACTCCCACGTTTATTTTACTCTTCATCGTTCTGAATTGAGTTTTGTTTTTAACTTAGTCTTTTAAAGCTATATTTGGAATTTCTAAAAAACTGTCCCAACTGTTCTATGGGATAAGCATCCAATATTTTCATCTAAATATCCATTGGATGTTGATTTATAAAATATGTGGATATGCAGTCAGTTGTAAGATATGAAAATAATAATTTATCATTGACCAAGGGATCATGAGGGTGGGATTGGGGGAGGGTGGGGGAAAAAAAGAGGAGCTGATACCAAGGGTTCAAATAGAAAGTAAATGTTTAGAAAACAATGATGGCAACATATGCACAAATATGCTTGATACAATTGATGTATGGATTGCCATACGAGCTGTAAGAGCTTCCAATGAAATGATCTTTTAATAATACATATGTGGATAAAAGTTAAGATAACTATTCTGTAGCTCCAGATCTAGTGATTAGTTTTTCTCAGAATTAATCCCCAAAGGAGAAAGAGGCAGCACCCCTCCAACCTTGGCACCAGGAGCAATCTGCAGTCTGGCTTCCCGATGGAGCGCGTCTGCACTAGCTAAGGGATGAGGACATGGAGGCCACGCTAGGCTGTGGGGCCTAAACAATTGGCTCAGTTCTCTCACTTCTTTTGCTCTCACGAACCAGGAGGCTGAAACCTAACAATCTTCCACACTTGAGTTACTGGCCTGAGCTTCTCTTGAAGACCACCAAAGCCACTTTAATTAAGACCCCTTGGAGCCTAGAGTTCCCCGAGAAAGCCATTATCGCCCCTTAAGGGGCTCTGAAGGCACACCCCCCTGTCTGCGGCTTAGGCCACCTTGCCCCATGGGGAGCCTGCTCCTTCTAATCCCCTTGCACCTCCACAGCAGTTAGTGTGAAGAGTAGCACATGCACTTCAAACAGAAATTGGCCCTTGCTTGTGTTTGGGCTGAGGGAAGGGTGTGCGGGGCTTGTGAACAGCCTCCCATTCAAAGAGAAGTCAGCTGGGATGACTGTCAGTGGCTCCAGCCCCCAGAGACCTGGAAGGGCTGATAGGAAGGCACCCTGGGTTCTCTCCCTGCTGAGAGGGGGTCTTTGAAGTCACTGAGGATGGCTTTGACAACAGATGGGACAATTCTGTTTTGCTTCTGTTAAGTTGGTCCCAGCAGACTGGGGTCAGAGGCTAGGGAGTTTTGCCTGATGGTAAAGATGCCACACCAGGTTTGTCATATGCTGTTCTTCCTTCCGGCCTTCCTCAGACCCTCTGAAGGAGCTCGGTTCACCTGCCCTTGGCAATGACTCCTTCTGTTGTGCGTCTGGTGGCTATGAGTTGGAACTGGCGCAATGGCACCTAAGGACAAGAGCAACAGAGCTGGGCTTTAAGGCGCTCAAGTGGCACCATTGTGACGAGCTCAGCTGCTCACCAGAAGGCTACAAGGTCAGTGGTCTGAACCCACCAGTAGCGTCATGGGAGAAAGAGGTGGCAGTGTGCTTCCATAAAGATGGACAGCCTTGGAAATCCCGTGGGAGTCCTGCTGTGGACCAAGCAGGCTTGCTGGGCATAGGGTCGCTCGCTATGAGCTAGAGCCCACTCACCAGCTCAAACATCTACGAGTCAGATTCCACTTGGCCTAGAAACAAACCAAGGCGAAAACAACAAACCTTTGGCTTGAATAGAAGCTGTTTTCGTAGGAGAAAGAATTTGATTCTACTACGACATACAAGCTCGTAGGATTTGACATGAAGCACAGTGCACTCCACCATTCCACAGTGTTCAAGATACACTAATTTACTCACATCAACCGCCTGCAGCCGTGTTTTTCTCCTCTGTAGAATGGGGCTGAGACCTCACCTAATAGGGAAGGTTATAAAATCAGTGTTACATAGATTACAGCCATGGGACTCATCGGGCCATGGCATACACTCCCACGGAAGTCAAGAATGGGACCACAGGCTGTAGGGAAAATCCTGTCGTCAGTCGTCCTATTGCTGGCAGGGTTTTATAAAACATTCATGACCAGCTGCTTTTAGAACACTTTATTTGGTTTTTAACTTTAAGTGGATCTGAGAGAATTTAAAAAGCACCCCCAGAGGTTCCCCCCCCCCCCATGCAGAGACACAATTTTTGAAGTGGGGTGGGTGTGGGGGGGCGGTGGAAAGCTGAGCTGCTGCCCTCATAAAGCTGTGGACTAACAGAACAGGATGCAGAGTGGGAAAGAATGTGCGTTTGGGTGGGCGTCAACTCCTTGGGGAAGTCATTGACTCTCTCTGGGCCTCAGTTGCTCTGTTTGTGAATGGAGCTCCCACTTCATTCACAGAGCTAAAGCCAATGGGGCAGGTGACGCCTGGGGTGTGGCAGATGCTGGACAAATGCTGATGCCCTTCTTTCTTCTCCTTCATGGGTCATAATCAATAAGTTATATTTATAAGTTATTATAATAAGTTATTCATAAATAAGTTATTATTGAGGCGAATGAAGCTAAGCAGACCCTCTATCTTGCCTTTTATTATGGAAATCTTCAAAAGACAAAAGTAAAGAAGATACCCAACCATCCCCCCAACAGTCAGAGAGGGACCATCTTCCTTAGGGGCTTACCTAGATGTGTCCTTGATAGAGACCACCGTCTTGATGGGATGAACATGAATGAAGCCCCGACGACCTCTGGGAAGTCCCCAGACCAATATTGTAGGCTCCTGTGTCTAACATGATGTACCTGCCCAAATCATGACCCCCCCCATTCCCACTTCGGGAGTTCCACCAGTAACTAGGATATCTTGATCTGCTACCAACCATGTTTGGAGGACAATTTTCTTTGACCTCCATGTCATTTTGAAGCTCTGTACCTCAGGAAAGGAGCCCAGGTGGCACAGTGCATTACATGTTGGGCTGCTAACCAGAAGGTCAGCAGTTCAGATCCACTGAGTTGCTCTGAGGGAGAGAGATGTGGCTTTCTACTTTTATGAAGAGTTACAGTCTTGGAAACCCACAGGGGCAATTCTACCCTGTCCTATAGGGCTGCTATGAGTCAGAATTGACTTGATAGCAGTGAGTTTTGTTTCGTTTTAATATCTCTGTAAATGCTTGGGCCCCATTATGACCTTGGGCAATGATCTCCCCCATCCTGATGATATGTCTCTAACGTTATCTTGTCCTTGTCCCATTTAGATGTAATGAATGTTCTCTCTTTAAATAAATAAAAGAATTAAAGGGTGTGGTAGTTAACACAATTTCATGTCAACTTGATAAATAAGAATTGAAGGGATAGTGTCTAGCCTGTCAATCAGGTCACAGCCTGGTGGGAATTCTGGGACTTCCTCTCTTCCTCTCTGGAGGTGGGATGTGCACACTCTGCTTCACCTTCCTGTTGCCAAGACACATGGAGCCACACTGATGGCAGTCAAACCCCTAGAGATGTATCCACTACCATTGGATCCACAGGACTTAGCACCCACCGGCCTATGGTCTTCCTGCATCAGCATCATTGCAGGTGCTGTGTGAATCTAAAGAGGTATTTATGGACTAATCTTGGACATATGACTAATATCCGATATATGGACTTGATCTTGAATGGGCTGGATCTTGAATGGGCTGGGATGTCTTCCCAATATACAATTGCTCTTTTATATAAAGTTCTTTCACACATATTTCAGTGTCTTTGGATTTGTTTCTCTAGTCAACCCAGTCTAACACAGTCAGAAGAAAAAAATTAAAGGAGAGGGTACAATGGTCCTCCATGAGTTCATGGTCCTAGTCCAGGTTTATGAAAGCTTATAATCAGGTGCCATTTAGAATGAGCATTTGATCAATGAGAAACCAACAAATACAAAACAGGTACACACCAGGCATCTATTTCTCATTTTAGTTTGTGTCAGGTAAAATCTTTCTGATGGCTTCGTACAACACATCTTTAACCCGAAGGACACAAAGAACTTCCGCACAATCCTCATGGTATACCATGATGTCAGAAGACAAGAGACCATGAAATAGAGAGCAGCGAGGTGGCTCTCCCAGCATCTCAGATCAAGACCCCAGTGGCTGGTCTGATGGTTCTGACTGTTCTTATGTGCCAAAGACCTTCTCTGACTGTTCTTATGTGCCAAAGACCTTCTCTCATGGGTCTGCCTACCTCACTGACTTTGACGGTGAGCTCCTGACAGGTGACATCTTTCGGGTGAATGACAGCACTGGATGAATGCTTAGCGTTCAAAGTCATGTGTGATGCTAAGAAGTGTGATGAGGGGAAAAAAAACCAGCTGACCAATTTACCTAGAAAATTAGACCATTCAATATAGTGTCTGGGGTCTTAAAGGTTTGAAGATAAACAAGCAGCCATCTAGCTAAGAAGGAACAAAGCCCATGTGGAAGAAGCACACCAGCCTGTGTGATACACAAGGTGTTGATGGGATCAGGTATCAGGCATCAAAGAACAAAAAAATCATATCATTGTAAATGAGGGTGAGTGCAGAATGGAAACCAAAAGCCCATCTGGAGGCAACTGGACATCCCTTACAGAAGGGTCGCGGGGAGGAGACGAGCCAATCAGGGTGCGACGTAGCAACAATGAAACATAAAACTTTGCTCTAGAAATGTTTCCTCCCCCGACCCACTATCATGATGCCGATTCTACCTTACAAATCTGGCTAGACCAGATGATGTACACTGGTCCAGGTAGGAACTGGAAACACAGGGAATCCAAGACAGATAAACCCCTCAGGACCAATAATGAGAGTAGAGATACCAGGAGGGGAAGGTGGGGTAGAAAATGGGAACGGATTACAAAGATCTACATATAACCCCTCCCTGGGAGACAGACAACAGAAAAGTGGGTGAAAGGAAACATCACACAGTGTAAGAGTTGACAAAATAATAATAATTTATAAATTATCAAGGGTTCGTGAGGGGGCGGGTGGGGAGGGAGGGAAAAAAGAGGAGCTGATACCAAGGGCTCAAGTAGAAAGAAAATGTTTTGAGAATGATGATGGCAACAAATGTACAAATATGCATTTGTACACAAGGGATGTATGTATGGATTGTGATAAGAGTTGTACGAGCCCCCCCATAAAATTATTTTTTTTTAAAGAAAAAGAAAACAACAGAAAATCAGAGCATTCTCATTTAATTGCTCGGCCCCCACCCTCACCCCTTTGTTTGAGTTACCACCACTTTGTTTGTCATGAACAGCTTAATTTGCTATTATACAGAGATTAAAACTAATAGCCCCATTTGGCCATCCATCGCACATACAAATGCCAAAGTCAAGAAAGTGACTTTGGAATCTCAGAAGTGAATTCCTGACTAAATTAGTATTGCCTCACTTATTCAATTAGATTTTAAACTCCTCAAGGGCAGGTAGGATCCTTTCCTTTACCTCTAACTCCCGAGAACAAATCCTGGCACAAAACGGATATTCAGTGAAGGCTTGTTTAATTCAATTCCCTTTCAAGGTAGATTGAAATTGAACCCCTTGTCCACGGTACACCAAAAGGACCAGTTTAGGGAAAGTCTATAAATAGATCACTTAGCACAAACCCAAATGGGGTGTTTTCCTGTCTGCTCTACTTACAGAAACACCTCTTTGAGCCACTATGAGGAAACAGGGAAAATGGAAATGGTTCCATTTCTGAAAAGATAAGAATAAAGTCCGATAAAGACAAAAGCATTTGGGGTCAACAGCGTTAAAACAAACGGCCTGCACAGCCTGCTTGAGGTTGACAAGAAACAGAGAAGGAGCCATCGGTCCATTGTGGAGCACGGCAGCTTCATCAGCATTCCGTCCAATGGGGGGACTCTGTGGGTGCAGACTGCAAACGCTCCAGCTGTTTTTACCCAGAGGCATTTCCACCGGAGCCCGGCTTTGTGAAAGTGTGCGGTAGAGGAGGGGGAGGACAAGGCGTCCCTACTTTGGGATTTAGACTTTCTCTTTACTGTCCAGGATGGAATCACGAAGATGAGTTTCTAACGATGACTTTATTTTACTCTGTTGTTCGTTCAAGTTTACTCCTTGGCTTTGGTATTTAGCACCCGAGTCCTAAGCACCCACCGGGTGTTTAATAAGTGCTTGTTGAATTGGATGGGGCGAGAGCTAGAAACCACATCGAGTGCACTAGGGAGCCCCAGTGGTGCGGTGACTATGCCTTGGGCTGCTAACCCAAAGGTCAGCAGTTTGAAACCACCAGCCACTGCAGTAGGTGAGCTTCGGTCCCAGACACCCCCAGGGGCAGTTCTACCCCAGCCTACAGGATTGCTTTGACTTAGAGTCAACTTGATAGCTAGTGGTGAGATTTTGCTTTTGTTTCCACTTGGGGCACTGGGCTCCGCTCCAAAGATGGGGACCAGGGCAGCCTACCTCTCTGTGGACAGAAAGACTGACATTCAAAGCTGCTCAAACCCGAAGATGCGAAGATGCGCGTCCTCTGCACACACCCCGCAGGTCTTCATAGTCTCTAGGCGCTCCCCTTCCCCCCCCCACCCCCCTCGGGAATCTTCCCGGAAGCCAGGCTCTGCCTCGCCTCCTGCTGCTGTGGCTGCAGCTGCCTCTGACCACACTGGGGAGGGAAACCTGGAGCTGCAGCCCCGCAGGTGTCCTTTTGTGCCGCAGCCTAACAAAGCACCTGTGGGGTTTCACCGGCTCAAAACCCCCCAAAAACCACTCAGCACTCACATGCGCATATTTTCTTTCCCGTTAGCTCATTTCCATATCAAGGAATGGGGTGTCTCTGCTGCAGAGCTGGTTCCCCATGGAGACTTACAGCTTATCCCACTCTGGTACAGGTCCGATTGTGCCTCTGACACTGTCCCATCCATGTCACCCCACCGTCGGCCCCCTCCTTCCTTTTTGAAAGTCCTTTCCTGGAGAACCCTGAACAAGCAGTGTGACCCTGAAACCAAAAACCAGGCTCACAGACATGCAGCTGATGCGGACCCATAGTGACCCTATAGGACAGGATAGAACTGCCCCTTTCTCTGGGTACCGACTAAGGGAGTAGAAAGCCTCGCCTTTCTCCCAAGGCAGTGAAAGGCGGCAGCGAAAGGTGGCCTTTGGCACACCAGTCTCTGTTGTAGCAACACAGAAAACTGAGAGCAGCGTCCAGTGGGCCCATCTGCATGTCCTTTGACCATTAATTACCCAGGAGGGGGGATGCAGACACATAGGAGTTATAGGCATCCCCGGGGAATTTCTGAGCCTGTGGTCTTCCACTTCTGTCTGCTGTGTCTTTTGAGAGAGAGTAACATTACCTCATTTACCTTTACACTACGTTGTCCCAAAGAACAAAACTCCGGGGCTAGGTGATCAGGTTTCTGTCCTCTGCTCTCTGTGTCCTGCCGGCCAGCCTCCATCGGAAGAATGTGAGCCATGGGGCTGCATTTCCTAGTGACCCAGCGGTTGGTAGACAAAGCTATGCCTTCTTAGAAAGGCAACGACAGTGAAATCGCTGAAAATAATCAGCTTCAACTCAGCTGAATTTCCTCGAAGTGTCACTGAGTCAGGACGTGGAACCAGGAGAAGCTTCCTTTTGGGTCAAATTGCCTCCAGATTCAGCATAGACACAAATCATTATTAAAATACCCCATAGTAGCCAAACCCACTGCCCTGGAGTCCACCCTGACTCATAGCGATCCTATAGGATGGGGATGGAGTAGAACTGCCCCTTTGCATCTCAGGCTGTAAATCCTTACTACCCTTCCGGGAGCAGAAAGACTCTTTCTCCTGCAGAGCAGCCAAAGGGCTCCCAGCGAAGCAAGGGGTCTTTTTGTTTGACTCTGGAAACAAAGGAAATAGTAACCAGTGCTCAGTAACCAGTGTCCCATCCTTTCTCCTGTCACCTTGAATAGCAGATGAATCATCAAATCATAGTGGCACACACCCTGCCCCCATCAGCTCCAGCAGCCTTATCTTATTTTTCCCGTTGCACTTTTACCTTATTACCCTATTCATTTACTTACTTCTTATGTTCATTCTTGACTGCCTGTCCCACTTGCTAGAATGTGCCGCAAAAACTAGGATCTTTCGGTTTGTCCCGTGACATGCCCCGTGCCTGACAATCAGCACCACCAGCTCAAATAAACCTTGCTGAGTGAGTAAAGGAATGAACAAATGCCTCTCCTAGTTGTCTCATCTTAGAACAGTCCCTGGTCCCGACCCTGAAACGGACTCTAGTTTCACACACCCATCTGATTGCATATAATCACTAAGGTGTCACATGGATCATCAGTCTTGATTCCTGATACCATTCACTTTCTCTCACCCCCTGTGCTCTGTCCGTGATAACACAGTCTACTGGTCCCTGCACTAAAATCCCTGTTCTGCCTCGGACTTTTGCCTTTTCTTCATCCTTCAGATTCCTAATTTCTTCAAATCCCTGAAGATGTTTTCTTTGTCTTTTCCAATGTGTCCCTTCCTCTCTATTCTCACTGCCATCACGCAATTATCACCTCAAATAGACTCTTAATTGTCCTCCCAGCCTCTAGTCGCCACCACCCCCTCCGCCCCACAGGCTCTTTTGCATATGATAAGCATCGTTTTGATCACAACAGGCCTTTCTCAAAGCTGTCCCTGATCTAGCCTCCCTATCAATCCCGACCCTCACAAGTGGTCCCGAATGATCAAATGGTCAGGAGTTAAGTCGTGGAAAAATAGGAAGCCGTGGTGACCTGACACGTGTTCTAAGATATTGGGATATTTTACATTGCATGCTCGTCTGAATTAGGAGAGGTAGCATGGAAGACTCCGGTGTCCTTCTTGACCAATACGTCTCATGCTCAGCCTCCATACAGCTGCCATGGGAGGGCGCTGTGGCCATGATGTTAAACAGGCCTCGGAACAGAACAAGGGAAGGCCACATGGTTTAAATCAGGACGGTGTGCAGAAGGGTGGTAGTCTTCCATCAGATTTACTCAATTGTATGTTGGGCAAGAAACTAGATTGCAGAAAGAAGAACGAGGTATCAGGATCAGAGGAAGGTTCATTAACAACGTGTGATATGCAGATGACACAACCTTGCTTCCTGAAAGCCAAGAGGACTTGAAGTGCTTACCGATGAAGATCAAAGACTTCAGCCTTCAGTATGGGAGACAGCTAGGTCCCTGTAAAGAAAACCCAAATCCTCACAACTAGACCAATAGACCAATCAGGATAAAGGGAGAGAGAAGGTTGACGTTGTCAAGGACTTCAGCGACAATTTGGAAGCAGTAGTCAAGCAATCAAAGGGCGTCATGTATTGGGCAAATTTGCTGTTCCAGGTCTCCTTAAAGTATTGACAGCAAGGATGTCACTTTGAAGGCTCAGGTGTGCCTGACTCAAATCACCATATTTTCAATCCCCCTCCTAAGCACAATGACTAAGGAAGGCTATAAATCAGTGATCTCCACCTTCCTCGTGCCGTGACCCTTTCATACAGTTCCTCATGTTGTGGTGACCCCCCGCAACCATAAAATTATTTTCGTTGCTACTTCATCTGCAATTTTGCTAGTTATGAATCAGGCAACCCCTGTGAAAGGGTCGTTTGACCCCCAAAGGGGTCGTGGCCCACACGTTGAGAACCACTGCTGTAGAAGACTCTGGGTCTGTGAACGGTGACGGTGAGAACGAACATTGAATCTACCACAGACTGCCAGAAGAACAAACACATCTGCCCCTGAGAGGAAAGGATGGCAAGTGTTTGGACCTGTTGGCATCTACCAGGAGAGAACAAACGGTGTAAGAGGGTGGCGAGACCAAGAAAGAGGAAGACACTCGGCACAGTGGCTGCAGCAATGGGCTCAAACCTGCCAGCAATTGTGAGGGTGACACAGGAACAGGTGGTGCTTCTGTTGGGTTTCTCGAGCGGGTAACACCTTGGTTCTTTGCTCCCACGGCGAAAGAATTCACGCTGAGCTGAAGCCCGTTTTGCAATCCAAGTGGGTTTCTATGAAGGATGGGACATGTTTCAGGTTTTAAAGTCTCAAAGGGGTGGTTCACAATTGGGCCCAAACAACCACGTGAAAAAGAGCACCCACACGTGCAGAACTGGGGGGAATCCCGGGGACCAAGTAAGTGGTCAAAGGAGCAAGAGGCAAGAGGGCGAGGAGGCAAGAGAGGCTGTGGAGCCCAAGTAGGACCAGAGTGAGCACATATGGGCCCCAACCAGGCCCGAAGAGGGCCCTGAGGGGGCATACCCAGATGGCGTGTATGTGCCCCCACCCTCTGACATGCCACTGACCAGAAGCAGGGGAAAGAGATAGAAAGGCCTTCCCACAGGCAGGATACTTCTGGCTGGGAGGCGTGGCTGATGGTACTGGTTGACCCCATAGGCTGAGTTGAGCCCACCTGGGTGATGTCATGAGCCTGGGCCCAGTTTGGGTGCCCAGATGTACCTCCCACCTGGCTTGGGGGCTTGAGTATGAGCATGCTCAGTTTGGGGTCTTCATAGGTATCTAATGGTCACCTGCTTTCTTTCCAACTTCCTCTGTGGGGCCTTTGCAGGCATGGGAGGGTCAACCGCCCTGTCTCTAAATCTAGTTACCCATCACTTCCTTCTGTTATAGAAGTGGTCACTCTGAGTCTGAATCACCTAGGCAACAGCACCTGACAACAACATGCTACTGAAAAGGTTTCAGCAGAGCTTCCAGACAGAGTAGAAAGAAGGGCTTGGTGCATGACTTGAAATCAGCCAGCAAAAGCCATATGGATCAGAATCACAATCTGACCCCACACTGATCATGGGGACGGCACAGCACCAAACAGGGCTCTCTGCCATTGTGCCTGGCATCCCCGTGAGCAAGGGCTAGCATGATGGCAATGGATAAGAACAGTGTGTGGGAAAGGGTAACAAGAGTGGCTTCCCGAATCCAAAGACCTGGAAAGGCATCCCAACTCCAAAACAAGCTATGGAGCTTTCTAAAACTCAGCCAGAGGCAGCATCGAGGGTCAGACGGCCCGAGTTCAAAATTCTACCCCTACCACTTTCTACTTTGGTGATCTTGGGCAAATGTCTTCATTTCTCCTAGCTTCAATTTCCTCCACTCTTTTTTCCAAAAGAAACAAGCAATATCACGCTCACCGAGGAAACTGAGTAAGACGGAGCATCTCAAGTTCCTGGCACAGGTAAGCCCTCTATACCTGTGCATCATGATTATCACTATCCAATCCCCCAGAGAGAGGCTGCTGAGACAGTTTGGGCAAGTTTCTGGATTACAAACAGAGAGGAATTGCCTGATTGCACACTCCCTTGCTTCCTGAACAATTTTAACCCAGCGGCAGGGAGTTGAAGTCACCTGGCAAACAACAACAAACAACAACAACAATGCCAGGTCAAGGCCACTGCCACGCTGCTGACTCCACTGGGAGTGACCCTACAGGGGAACCCAGAGCTCCTTCCTAGGATTGCCAAGGCTAGAACCTTTACATGAGCACAGAACCACATCTTTCTCCCATAGAGCAGCTGGTGGGTTTAACCCTCCTGCCTTTTGGTTTGTGGTCAAGTGCTTTAAACCATGGCATCACCAGCCCCCTTTCCACCCCTCCTCCCCTGCAAGGCAGCCTCTGCTTTCCCACAGATTGCCTTTAAGTGGCTTTCAAATTCTGAGCACTATCATGCATAATGTATTATGCTCCTGTCGAGATAACATATTTTCCTCCATCAAGGTTTTTGTTGGGTAAGACTTTGCCTCAAAAGGAGACTGCTTTTGCTCTCTCCAAATTGTGAGCATAAGTTTCATTCAGGGTTGCTTCTTGTTATTGCTGATGTTCCCTGCTTCAAGTCGGCCTCTGATTCACGGCAACCCCGGTGCCATGAAACGCATACCGGGCCCACATCATTCCTATGGCTGTGGATGGGACAACTATGATCAGTAACATTTTCATTGGGTCATTTTCACAGGCAGACCACCAGGCCTTTCTTCCTACACAGCTTAGCCTGGAAGCTACACTGTAACAGGTTCTGCATCATACCAACAAGCAAACCGCCACCGACGGTCTATGCTTTGACAAGAGGTTCCCTGGCCAGGAATCAAACCCAGATGTCTACCAAACTGGAACCGAACCCACCGCCACGGTGTGAAGTCTGTCTCATAATGACCTGTAGGACAATGTAGAACTTTAAATCTCCTGGGACTTCCAAGAACTGTACATTTTTACAGAAACAGATCAATTGCATCTTTCTCCCAGCACCCAGGGTTAGCATTTTAAATGAATGAATGTGAATGTGCTTATTTCCAGTTACAACCAAGTCACGACTCTCCAACAGACCTTCGACTCCTCTAGCCAGGCACTAGAGCATCCCAATCAATCCAACAGCTTCAAGAGAAAAGTGAGCACTGGGTTAGGGGTGCTTCTCCCATAGCAGCCTCTCCCCCAGGGAATTGTACAGAAAGCTGACTCAAAACCTTCAGGCAATTCTGTTCCAGGGCATTGTGAGCACAGCTGAAGTTGGATGTCCCAGTAATCCTTTCAAAAGCATGGAAGGGAATCAATACGTGCTACCCTCTGCATGTCCAAACCACTCCTGCTCCAGAATACAGCTAAGCAAAGGCCCTCTTCACGCAAACTCGCTGCCATCCCGTCAAGGCTGACTCATAGCAATCTGCCCTGAGCGTTTCCGAAATGGTAATTCTTCTCAGGAATAGAGAGCCTCATCTTTCTTCCAGGGAACGGCAGGTGGTTTTGAACTGCTGACTTTGCAGTTAGCAGCCTAATGTGTAAGCTATTTCGCCACCAAGCTGCTTTATCAAGGCCCCTGGATGGTGGAAACGGTTGGCAGTAGAATCCAGCCAGAGCAAGAAAAGCCTGTTGCACTGTTTCCACAAAGATGACCACCAAGAAAGTCTCATGGGACAGTCCTACTCTGGAGCACACAGGGTCACTGTGTATCAGAATCCATCTGAAAGCAAAGGTTTGGGATTTTTTCCCGCTGGTGGTGTGGTTTGGGGGCTCGGGGTCTATCAGACCGTCTAAGCTGCTGCGTGACTCACTCACTGCCAGGCAGTGGATTCTAATCAGCTCCACCCTCTGGCCAGAGTCACACTGCCCCTTCCAAGGCTGTTCATCGTGACAGCAGCAGACAGCCTGCTCTCTCTTGCGGCACAAATGATGAGCCCGAGCCGCTAGCAACTCAAAGCAAAACCCTCTGCACCACCAGGGTTCCTCGAGCCCAGATAGATTGTGCTCTCTAAGACATCATCTGCCACAGGGGCCATGGCCCGAAGCAGTCATGAATATGCAGATTTGAAAGAAACCTGTCCTTGGTGCCAGGCTTCTTTGTTTGTTTGCATAGTCCTGGACAAGCTGGGATTTGTCTTAGACATAATTAGCAGGATAAATATAAAATTATGACATTAATTGTTATCTGGCTTTTTTTTTTAATGACTGAATACCCCTACTGTGCCGGAGATGCTGCTGCTCAGTAGGGGGTGCCTTCAAAACTGAATTTTAAAATGGCAAAATACCCATTGTAATTAAAAGGCAAACACTGCAACGAGTGTGTCGCTTTACAAATCATAGTTACCGGGCAACAAATCACCGACGCATATATTAACAATTAGTGTTTGTACATCTGTTGACCTTATCCCAATGCAATAAATAAATAAATAAAGCACCAACTCCCTCCTTTCTAACAATACTGATGATGAAGAAGGATATTTATTAAGTACGTGGTACCAGCCACTGGGCATTTCCCTTACATGACTGCAGAGACTCCTGGCAGCGACCAGCCTAATGGGGGGTGGGGTGGGGGTGGGGAGTGCTGGGAATATTCGCCCACAGCTGTGGAAACAGACACCCAGAGCGGTGGTGCGGGGGTGGTTATTTCCAGGTGGGTTTCACTCTCGAACTGGGAAATGACATCCCACCTGGGAGCTCAAGCACAAGAGCAGTTAGAAGGAGGAAGGCCTTGACGAGATGGATTGACACAGTGGCTGCAACAAGAGGCAGGGACATGCCCGATATGAAGACGGGGCAGGACAGGGCCATGCCTCTGTCTGCGGCACATGGGGTTGCTACGGCTCTCCATCAACCCAATGGCACCTAACAAAAGCAGCAGCAGCAGCGACTCTCTGGCTGGTGGATTTGAGAAGAGACTAGGGGCCGGCCCCGTTTCTCTGTCTCTCTCTTTTTAAAATCATTTTCTTGGGGGCGCGTACAACTCATCACAATCCCCATATCCACCCAGTGTGTCAAGCACATTTGCCCCGTTTCTCTTCTTCTCTCCGAGGCAGCTGCCAGTCGCTGCTTTCACCTGATGGGTAGGTGCTGCTGCTGACCTGAATGGCATCTCTGGCTCGGGTCTGCCTCCTAAATTCTCGTCCATGACAGAGTCTCACTTCTGCCATCGAGTCTAAATTCTTTAGCCAACTACTACAAACTCTCCATAATCAAGCCTATCAATGGGAATTTTTATTTCCCATTATTTGTTTTTTAAGGAAACACTGGGAGAGAGTGGGATAAACAGTGACAGGTTGAGAGGATGGAAATGAATGTTTTGAAACAAAGTGTGTACAGCCCATTGGATGTAAAACTGACGAGCTGCTGTGTAAACCTTCACCTCTCAAACAAAACAAACTCACTGCCATCTTGTCGAGGCGCAGTCCTGACAGGATGGAACTGCTCCTGCGAGTTTCCAAAACTCAAATTCATTAAGGCACCTAGTCCAGGCATGTACATATGTAAATATATTTATGTATGATGATGGGGAAATAGATCTATGTGCATATATTTATAGGTTTAGTACCAAGGTAGCAGATGGACATTGGGCCACTAATCACGTACTCCCTCAATGCAAGAACACTTTGTTCAATTAACCTGGCATTCCATGATGCTCACCTTCCGGACACAATCGCTGAAGACAAAGCAGATGCATAAGCAAATGTGGTGAAGAAAGTAGATGGTGCCTGGCTATCAAAAGATATAGCATCTGGGGTCTTAAAGGCTTGAAGATAAACAAGCGGTCATCTAGCCGAGAAGCAACAAAGTCCACATGGAGCAAGGATGCCAGCCTGTGTGATCACGAGGTGTCAATAGGATCAGGTATCAGGCATCGAAGACCCAGAACAAAAAATCATATCAATGTGAATGAGGGGGAGGGCAGAGTGGAGACCCATCTGTAGACAATTGGACATCCCCTTACAGAAGGGTCATAAGGAAGAGATGAGCCAGTCAGGGTGCAGTGTAGCACCAATGAAACATACAACTTTCCTATAATTCTTTAATGCTTCTACCTCTCCACTATCATGACTCCAATTCTACCTTACAAATCTGGCTCGACCCAAACATGTACACAGGTACACTTAAGAGTTGGAAACACAGGGAATCCAGGACAGATAAACCCTTCAGGACCAGTATTGAGAGGAGCCATACCAGGAGGGTAAGGGGAAGGTGGGGAGAGATAAAGGGAACTGATCACAATGACCTACCTATAACCCCGTCCCAGGGGGATGGACAACAGAAAAGTGGTGAAGGGAGACATTGGTCAGTGTAAGACATGAAAAAATAATAATAATTTATAAATTATCAAGGATTCACGAGGGAGGAAGGGGAAAGGGGGGTGAGAAGCTGATATTAAGGCCTCAAATAGAAAAAGTTTTGGAAATGATGATGGCAACAAATGTGCTTGACGCAATGAATGGATGTATGGATTGTGATAAGAGTTGTATGTGCCTCCAATAAAATGATTTTTTTTTAAATAAAAGCACCTATTTGCCAAAGGCTTCCGTGAGCATTTAAAGAAAGCAACGAGCTGACGTAGAACTGGAAAACTTGAGCCTCTCTCTCTGACAGCTCGGTCCAACACTGCAGTATAAGACACCAGAGCATGTGGTACTGGTTTTCTTTCCAATGTACACAGATCCATGTATCATAGAAGCTTTGGTCCCTCGCCTGTAAAGCTCTTTCTGCCCTCCACCCCATCCCCACCTCCTGCTTGACATCTGCAATTGGCTATCATACCAGCCAGTTGTCAGGGGTTCCATTTCAACCAATGCAGGGCAGCCCTGTATGCATCAGAGTTCATTTGTGCTCCAAAGGGTTTTCCACTTCTGTTTTTTGGAAGCGAATTGGCAGGCCTTTCTTCCAGGGCACCTCAGGTGAACCAAATATCTTTCGGTAGCCGCTGAGTGCATAAGCTGTTCACACTCACCAGGGGCTCCTTGCTGGGTATTTGTCTGTGTTGCTCACTAGACTAAGAGCTTTGAGGTCAGAAAGAGGGTCTTTCCCACTGTGCTCACACCTAGCTGGCCCCCATGCATCCCTGCCCTTTTCAAAGCACCAGACAGTGCCAGACCTGCTAACAAAGTTAGAATGTGCCTTCAGAGAGGAAATTAACAACTCAAAACCAGGCCAGTGCTAAGAAGTCTAGGGGAGTAGGATGACACACAAACATTCTTTGTCTGTCTGTCTGTCTGTCTGTCTCTCTCTCTCTCTCTCTCTCTCTCTCTCTCTCTCTCTCTCTGTCTTTCTCCTGGCCTCCAGGACTGTTGTTGCTGTCAGTTTCTCTTGAGTTGATTCAGACTCAGGGTCTTTCAGAAACAGGTCAGCAGATATGTCTTTCCCAGCATCTCTGAGTGGATTTGAACCACCAACCTTTCCATGGGTCTCACCTGACCTCTGCATCACGGCACCACCTGATTAATGGGGCTGGGAAAAGGAGGGGATTTGAGGCGAAGCCTGAGCAAGATGACTTCATCAACTGCAGCACTCCAGGGCCTTCTGGAGCAGTGGGTCGGCACCTTGCTCAGGCCAGACCCTCTCATGCAGCTCCTCATGTGGTGGGGACCCCAACCATAACATTATTTTCGTTGCTACTTCATCACTGTCATTTTGCTACTGTTATGAATTGGGTGACTCCTGTGAAAGAGTCCTTCGATCCCCAAAGGGGTCGCAACCCACAGATTGAGAACCGCTGTTCTAAAGTAAAGCACTGACCTAGAAGTCTGTATCTGGCTACTTGGGTCAAGTGTTTTGACAGGAGGAAGAAAGGGTAAGGTTTACTGCGCTGGTTTAAGAGCCAATGAAATCATAGTACCATTCACAGGTCATTTCCCCCCTGCTGCCACAGTAGCCAGGAGACCTGTTGGACCGTTAACTGGTCAGCAGTTTGAGGCCACCAGCTGCCTGGAGGGAGAAGAGTCTCTGGAAGCCCCCGGGGGCAGAGGGCAGTGAGGGTTTTTGTCTTGTGGGTGTGTTTGGTTTGAGCCATCACAGTCCCACCAAACCTGTGGACTCTAGACCTCAATTCAAAAGCAGATCTATTGTTGTGAGGACTCTCCCCACCCAATCCCATTGCCCGTGCCCACATAGGAGTCCCTGGGTCTTGCAAAAGGTCAGTGCCCTCGGCTCTACCCAAAAGATTAGGAGTTCAAGTCCACTCAAAGGTACATCAGAAGACTGGCTGGCAATCTACTTCTGAAAAGCCCACCATCAAAGCATAGTTTTTGAGGTGGGAAATCAAAGTGAGAGGCGGGAAGAAGGAAAAAGGAATGGTGAGAGGAAGAAGCGCATCCCATGATTCCAATAGGCTTTCAACCTCTTTCACTGCACCCTAAAACTCTCACAGACAGCATCAGTGATTCTCAGAGCGCGGGGGAGCCCACCTGCACCCTGAGGATACAGATTGGAACAGAGGTGAACACCCGCCTCTCGGAGCACTAGAAAAGAGCAGGGCACGATGGGTGGGGACTGTCAGGGTCCATTAGAGGGTCTGGATGACCCACCCCATATGGCCTCATAGGACCCACTCTGGCGGTCACGTTGGAATGATTCATCCCAATGCCAAGCAGGATGGGGACTGAGCCAATGGACTCCCACCCTATAAAAGCTCTAGATGTCGTCTTCTTCCTCAGATCGTGGGAGGACCCCCTTTGTGACTGAAGCATACTTCGCTGAGAAGGTCTTTGCTCCACCTACTCTCTCGTACTGCCTTATCTTGAAGTCTTGCGTGTGTGGCTCCTCTGTAGAGGTGGCAAACCTCCCGGGAGAAACTTGCTGGCTTTTCTCCCAGGAACCTAGACCTTCAGCACTCACAGAGGGGAGAAGATGGGTGGGGAAGGAAGGGAGAAGAGAAGGAGTTTAGGGCTGGGGGTGGGGGACAAATCTCTCAATTCAGCCATTCAGGTTTTGCATCTGAATTCTCCACTCTTGTATTGTTCTTTTGTATGCCTCAGACAGGGGAAATTCTGCTGTTCACAGTGTGGGGAGGGGGGAACCCCTGGTCCAACCTGACTCTAGTGGGGAAAGGAACCCAAACATATTTCATAGAAACTCCTCTATGAAGGCTTCAACAAGACAAAGACAAACAAAGTCAAATGGTCCGGATGAAGGAGACCCACCCTCAGCATGACGTCCTACTGGTGTCCAAAGGACTCACAGCTATGTGACCAATCACACAGCAGTTGGAAAACAAAAGAAACTGTCACAAGCTCTTGATTGGTGGCAAATCACAGCCAGCAAGTCCACCAAGGAGTCCTCCCACGGGGATCCTTTGGAGACTTCCTTAGGTAGATCAGAAAAGCTCATAGGGTTGATTATCAGGCCCTGGGAACAGCTGGTCAGGGTGGCCCTAATATTTTAATTTCCATCAGCAAGTCCCCAAGGGTGAGAGCACCCCTCGCTGGGCTGGCCAAGGGAGTCACAGGGACACATGCTTTTTACGGTGCTTGTCTGTGGTTAGAGAGCTCACGGTGGAGGCAGGGTCTGGTGGAGACCAGGCCCCCAACTATCACCCATACTCCTTCACTGCAATTGAGTGGCTGTGGACTCATTGTGACCCAACTGGAAACCACAGCCTTCTGCAAGCTTGTGCTGGAAAGTCAAGGTCTAAAACATCATAAATCAGATCATCAGGATTGGATCAGGGACCAGCCATGTATACCCTATATAGAAAGAGTTTTTTGTCTTTCTTTTTCCCACCCTCCCCTGTTCCTTAATTTCTTCATCTGCAAAATGAGGTTAGTGGTTTCCACTGGGGGTGTGATGGGAAGTGGATGCATTAATGCATGGAAAGTTCGGAGAACAGTACCAAGTACATCTGGATAGGAGCCTGGGGGTCGCAAACAGTTTGCAATCAACTAGCCAAATATTGGTGGTTTGAACCCATCCAGGCAGCTCCATGGGGGAGGAGGGGCTGTCTGGCAAATTGCTTCCATAGGTCATGGCCCACTGGGGCACTGCTACTTTGTACCACATGGTTGTCCTGTTGTTGTGAGGTGCCATTGCGTCCCAGAAGGAAATACCACCCAGTCCTCGCCGTCCTCACAATGATCCTCTGTTCGAGCCCATTGTTGCAGCAGTGTGTCAATCCACCTTGCTAAGGGCCTTCCTCTTTTTCGCTGTCCCTCTAGTTTACCTTCTTTTTCATTGCCACTTGGCCTTCTCCAGGGACCGGTCTCTCCTGACAACATGTGCAAAGAATGTGAGATGAAGTCTTGCCCTCCTTGTCTCTGAGAAATATTCTGGTCGTACTTCTTCCAAGACAGATTTATTTGTTCTTTTGGCAGTCCATGGTACTTCCAATATTCTTCTCCTGCGTCATAATTCAGATACATCATTATTTGGCCTTCCTTATTCAATGTGCAACTTTCACGTGCGTAGGAGGCAATTGAAAAGACCCCGACTCGGGGCAAGTACATCTTCGTCCTCATTAAAAGTAACAACCTTGCTTTGGAACCCTTTAAGACATCTTGTGCAGCAAATGTGCCCAAAGCAATCCATCCTTCCATCTCTTGACTGCTGCTTCCATGAACATTGATTGTGGATCCAAGCAAGATGAAGTCTTTGACAACTTCAACCGTTTCCCTATTTATGATGCTATTACCCAATGGTCCAGTTGTGAGGCTCGGGGTTTTCTTGACTGAGTGGGAATCCATCCCGAAGGCTGCAGTCCTTGCTCCTCAGCAGCAAGGGCGTCACCACTTCCGTTTCACCGCTTGTCTATCAGGTGGTCGTACGGTGGTGGCTCGCGTGACGCTGTGGTACTGGAAGCGATGTCACTGGTATTTCGATACCAGCAGTCACCCTAAGTGAACAAGTTTCAGCAGAGCTTACAGGCTAAGAACAAACTGCGGAGGACTAGCTAGCTGTTCACTTCAGAGGAATTCGCCACTGAACACTTTATGGATGGTTGCCAGGGGAAGAATGAGCTGATGGCAGTCTAGTTTGGATTGAGGTCTTTCTTCATCTCTAAAGGAGATTGCTCTCCACCATCCTGTCATTCTTCCACACTGCAGTTGCGTGGATTTGAATCACTAACCTTCTATCTAATGAAAATAACAACAACCAAACTCTCTGCCATCGAGTCAATTCTAACTCACGGTGACGCTATTGGGCAGGGTAGAACTGCCCCTGTGGGTGCTCCTGTAAATCTTGATGGGCGTTCAAAGGCTTACCTTCGCCCAGGGAGCAGCTTCACACTGCCACCAACTGCCACCCAGGGCGTAGCCCTCAGCACCACGAGGGCTCCTTTTCTGGTCACAGTCAAGCACGAACTGCCGGTGCCATTCAGGGCTCTGACCACAGACTAGAAATGCTAACTAACAGGGAGTCTCAGAGGTGTCTGTTACTAGGAAACAACTGTTCAGCCATTACAAAAACTCAAAGATCCATGAAGAACGATTCTAAACATCCGTATTTTTTTCTCTTAAATGGCAAGATACTGCGTCTCCATTGCAACTGATTAACTATTCCATTATGATCTGCACTCAAAAGTCCCACCGGAAAAGAGAACTTGGTCTAAAGAGTTCGTGCTTTTTCATGGAAAGCATCCCTGCCCCTACGAAAACCTAGGCACCAATGACTTCTGCCCGGTCACAGAAGAGGCTGCTGTCTGGGAAAGAAGCGAGGCTGTGGACTTGCACCCTCAAGATTCAGGACTGTCAGTTCCATGGGTGTGCTTGTTTACGTAATGACACTTACTCCAAGAGGGAAGGCAGGGCTTGAAATGTGCCTGGGCCATTGATACACATGAATAAGGGAGCAACACGGGTCGCCTTTGGTACACACGACAAGCCTTGCCTCCAGGCATCCGTGGAGACATGCACATGCCTCTCTGATGGCTGTCCATGGTAGGGCAACCAGCCAGCTCAATGCCACCGAGTCCACACCGACTGTGGCAGTGACATGATCTCCTGTCAACTTGAGCGAAGAGGTGGAGTCTAGCCTAACAAGCAGGTCATAGCCAAAGATGGCTATGTGTAATATTGATAGAAGAGATTGGTCAGCGTTACTTACCAACCCCCTGGATCTAAGGATGAAGCAGAAGGACAGAGAAATCCCATGACCATTGGGAGAAGAACCCCTAGTGCAGCGAGTTCGAGATCTCGGTCTGAAGTGGCAGAGCCTGAGACGGAGGCAGCAGAAGTCGCGCAAGGAGACACCGAGAGAGAAGAGCAGCATCCTCATAAGAGGCCAGGAGGTAGAGAGCAACAGCTGAGCTTCCTGGCTCACGGAGACAGAAGACAAGGGATGGCAGGGCTGACAGCTGAGGACTGGAGAGAGACTTGGTTGCTGGCCGAGGAGAGGTGCAGATGTGCACCAATGCTGCGTCTTTAAGGGTTACTGACCATAACTTGCTAACTTCCTTAAGGGCCTCAGAGCTGTGAGTGTTGTCTGTGAGCGTTCTGTGTCGTCACTGCAGTGACTGACCAAACCCAGCAGAAAAGTAGAATGCCATGAGAGGAATGGTTGATGTCAGAATAGGCTAAAGAAGGCTGCAGTGGGAGGCATGTCTGGGCCTTGCCTCATAGCAATAGGGAAGCCAGAGGACGTCAGATATGGCCCCCATTGCACTTACTCAATTGTGAGTGAAGTGAAGGTTTACAGGACAGATCATAATTCACATTCGATAATTCACACACATTTTGCTGCAGCTCATTACTTGAAATCCCCTTGACGTACCATCACGTAACTCCCTCTCCCCGTGTTTCTTGCTTCCGCTCCTCCTTCTTCCCTGACCCATTTGACCTTTTCCTGTGTAAACACTGCCCTTTTGATCTCAAATGGTTGGTTACTCTATGGCGTGCACACCACTCTAGAGTAGTACTGTTCCCTTTATAGACCTGTCTGTGGTTTGAAACTTGAGTCAGAGAGGGGAGTTCATTTCCAGACCTGAAGGGTGCTCAAGAGACACAGACCTGTCTCCATGGGTCCCTATGAGGCGGCGTTAGAGAAGGCACTGTGAGCCACGTGGATCGTGATCAATGTCAGCAAGCGTTCTGTCAGTGATTTGTGTTTTGTATAGTGTTTTTGTAAGGGGACGCAAAATAATGGAAAAACTGACAGTGGTGATGGTTACTCGACATAGCAGACATAATTAATGTCACTGAATTGTACATGCAAAAATGATCAAAATGCATTTGCTCTCATGAAGTGATCACTGAAAAGATAGGTGCTACAGCAAAGTATGGTGAAGAAACCAGAGGGTGCCCGACTACCTGAAAGAATAGTGTCTGAAGTGGGTGCATAAGCAAATGTGGCAAAGAAAGCTGATGGTGCCCGGCTATCAACAGGTATAGCGTCTGGGGTCTTAAAGGCTTGAAGGTAAACAAGCGGCCATGTAGTCCAGAAGCAACAAAGCTCACATGGAAGAAGCACACCAGCCTTGCGATCATGAGGTGTCAAAGGGATCAGGTATAAGGCATCATCAGAACAAAAATAATCTTACCATAGTGAATGAAGTGGGGAGTGCAGAGTGGGGAGACCCAAAGCCCATTTGTCGGCCACTGGAAATCCCCTTGCAGAGGGGTCTAGGGGAGGAGACGAGCTAGTCAAGGTGCAATGTAGCACCGATGAAAAATACAGCTTTCCTCTAGTTCCTAAATGCTTCCTCCACGCCGGCCCCCACCCCCCCCACCCCCACTGTCGTGATCTGAATTCTACTTTGCAAGTCTGGCTAGACCAGAGGATGTACACTGGTACAGATAGGAATTGGAAACACAGGGAATCCAGGGTGGATGATCCCTTCAGGACCAGGGGTGTGAGTGGCGATACTGGAAGGGTAGAGGGAGAGTGGGTTGGAAAGAGGGAACTGATTACAAGGATCTACATGTGACCTCCTCCCTGGGGGACGGACAACAGAAAAGTGGGTGAAGGGAGGCGTCGGACAGGGCAAGATAATATAAAATAATAATTTATAAATTATCAAGGGCTCATGAGAGAGGGAGGAGCGGGGAGGGATGGGGAAAAATGAGAACCTGATGCCAAGGGCTTAAGTGGAGAGCAAATGTTTTGAGAATGATGAGGGCAATGAATGTACACATGTGCTTTACACAATTGATGTATATATGGATTGTGAAAAGAGTTGTATGAGCCTCTAATAAAATGATTAAAACAAAAAACCAAAAAAACTAATGTGTTCAAGAAAAAAGCAAATATTCTATAACTGATTGTGGTGATTGTATAACTCTTAAAAAAAAGAATAGGGTCTGAGATTTAAAGACTTTTCTTAAAACAAGCAACTATCTGAATGAGATGTCAGCTAAGTCTACATGGAAGGAGCACACCAGCCCATGTGATCCAAGGACTGTAAATCACAAAATCCAAGAACAGAGGAAGGAATTGTAAGAGAGTTTAAATTCTGAGCAGTTTGCAGGAGGTTGAAAGCCTGAAATCCAGAGTCCCCACACGGATTACATCATAGTGAACTCTCTCAGATCACTGACCAAGCATGGGGATAGTCTTACCATCACACAGAGTGTATTGGAAAGTGGATTTCTGCAGCTATAGTGAGGTAAAATTTTAAACATATTATCATTTGTTTTTCCATTTAACCCATTTTAAATTGGTTTTAGTTTCTATCATTTTCTGTTTTCTCTTGGACTGAGGTTTTTCTGTTTTATTTTGTTGTTGATGATTTCTTTTTGTAAGGGTTTCTTTACTTGAAAAACAGGAGAGATATATGTGCAGAGTTAGTACCTTAGGGAAGTTGTGGGATAATGGGGGGAGGGGCTAATAATAATGCATGCGAGAATAAATAAAGTATTCTAAAAATGATTATGATGATGATCGCTGAGTTAGTTCATTGTGCCAACCTGGCCAATAAACACATGTGAGATTAATTGAAAGGCAGAGGAATAAATGGCTCAGTGAGCCTCGCCTTTGTGATGGTCACACCAGGCAGGGTGCAGCTGTCTTAGCAGTTCCCTGCTTCAGCTTGCAAGGCTGACTTCCTGCAAGACATCCCCAAGGAGAAGCCACATGAACCTACCCTGATGCAGCCCTGAGTGCTAGAGCACCCATGTCGAGACCCTGCCAGCGCTGAGATGCTTACACATTCACTGACTCAGCTTTCCTCCTGCAGTTGGCATCATTGTATCTGTTTTGTGAGATGGACGAGGACTTTGTGGATTGGTGTCAGATATATGGGTTAATGGGCTAATGTTGGACTTGTGGGCTTGGGCATACTGTGTTGGGATATTTTCTTGATGTGCATTTAACCTTTATATCAAACTCTCTTACATATGAGTTCCTGTGGATTTGTTTCTCTAAAGTACCCAGACTAACACAATTGCATAACTTTTTAAATATATTCAAACCACTGAATTAGATGGTATGTGAATTATGTGTCACTAAAACTGTTTTAAAATGGTTGAAATGGCAAAAGGTTTTATATATATTTCACTACAATAAAATTTTAATTTTAATGATTGAAAACAAATAACTGTCATTCTAATAACACTACCTTATTTGTTAAATATCACACATGCATAATTTTTAAGATTACATAATACATTATTCTTCATGCCCCTTCATTCTGGAAAGTGACCAGATTTGGGTGGTGAATGATAAGATCACTTTGTTCATAGGAAGCACTTTCATACTGACATCAGTTCCAAAAAGATGTATTCAGCATACTCTCCCATGAAATACTTAGGCGGCTTGAGGGGTCAATTGGCTTTGAACGGGCTGTCCTGAGAGGACAATAGACTGACCACACAATACACTGATTGCAGTAACAACTGACAAAACGTGTCCAAGACTATCTGCCAAGTATTGGGAGTTCCTCCTGCCTTATGAAAAAAGAGGGACACTCAGGGCACAGAATAACTGGTTGCCCCAAGAGGAGAGCTGGGTCTTTCACTGTACATCGAACCTAAGGGGCTTAAGCACCGTTTCAGTTCTATGAAGAACTGAAGAAACAGGGGACGTAGTCCTGAAATCTTGCTTTAGAGGATTGTTGCTATACGGCCACAATCATCTTCTAGGACGTCCCCCACCCTGCAGACTAGTCTTTCTTCACACGAGAATCCCACTTTAACATGCTGATCTGTTGGGTTCTCATGGAGCCACTGAAAGGTTTACCCCAGACTGAATCCATAGAGGCCACCTGGGTGGGTGGCACAAGCAGGTAAGCACTCACCTACTAATGGAAGCTTTGATGGCTCATCTACCCAGAGAGTCCTCAAGACAGGCTGGCTAGTCTTCGGATTCATCACAGTCATTGAAAGCACTCTGGAACACAGTTCTACTCTGACATACATGAGTTTATTATTTATGAAGCTGACTGATGGCAATTCTTTTATGTTTTGTTTTACCCCGTAGTAATAGTTTGGCCCATTAAGTGACTGATTTGTGATTTCACACAAGCCTTTCCATACTTAGGTGATCAGCAAACCTAATTGAAAGAAACCTTAAAATCAGGTGCCATTTCTCCATTCTTTTGAGCAAGCCACTTACCCTTACCCTGCAGCAGAGACCATACCTATAAAACGGGAATCATAATAGCCCCTGTACAGCACCCCACTGCCATCGAGCCAATTCTGCCTCACAGAACAGGTTAGAACTGCTCCCAAGAGTTTCCAAGACAAAATTCCCAGGGAGCAGATCGCCCGCCACATCTTCTTCTGCTTCCACCACAATGCCACCAAACCTCCTCACTGTGCCCACAAAGTTAATGATTTGCTATTTAAAGTACAGCTGGCTGTTCCTGTTTCTATCTGTAAGAAAAGATCCTATCTCCTAGGAGCGGGTTAAGCTCTTTGTTCAGTTAAATACTTTGAGGAACACCGTGTACTCACCCTTTGAGCATGCATTATGGTTTGGAAAGAAATTGGGGATAAAACGTAGGGGTGGAGAGTTATGGCTAAATTAAACTTCATGCAATACGAACAGAAAATTCAGGTTGGGGTGCTAACCACAAAATCATCAGTTCAAAATCACCAACTGCTCTGCAGGAGAAAGATGCGGCTTTCTCCTCCCCAGCATTGCCTCGGTGACAGTGAGTTTGAGTTTGAAAGAGTTCGTCTGAAACACTCACAGGAGCAGTTCCATCCTGTCCCATGGGGTTGCTGTTGCCGGAACCAACTGGCGGAGAATGAGAGCAGTTTTATTCAGTCTGAGGCTGTATTCTCGGCTGTGAGTTCCTGTGGGCCCTAGGCCCACCCGATTGCTGCTATGATCCAAGATGCTCAGCCAGAGGACTGGTATCATCCATTGTACTTCCTCGAAGGAGTGCTTTGGGACACTGCAGGGCAGTGTGGGCCGTGTTGCCATGTGACCTGTGCAGCTGCACAGGTATCGCCTTCAAAAGGGGCCTATGATTGGCTTAAGCCTCTACTCATTAACTCATTCTTGCTACTGTAGATTTAGCCCTGGGAATTATGGTAAAGTTATAAGTAGGTTAAAATGTATACATTTAAAAATGGCACACATGTAGAAATAAGATTTTGTAGGTCTTGAGATTCCAGAATTTGTATACTTTGAGATGTACTCTTTGAAAAGAGAATTAGAGGAGTACCCAACACCTGTGTGTGTGCTTGAGTTCTGGGAGGTAGGGTCCCTGATTAGCTGGCTTTAAATTAAATAAAAGGAGATACTGCTTAGTGAGCCTGACTTACTCGGGTGAGCTCTTTAGAAGAGGGTTTAGAGGCCAAGGGAAGACTTCAGATTCTCCGACTGGCTTTGAAGAAGGAAGGTGCCCTGAGTTCTACAATTGCAAGAAACAAATTCTGCCAACAACTAAAGAACGAGCTTCAGAGTAGACCCCAGCCCCAGCCAACTCCTTGATGGTAGGTTTATGAGACAATGAGCAGAGAATTCCACTAACCAGTGCCCTGATTCCTGACCCATGGTACTGTGAGTTAGTTTATTGTGCCAACCTGGCCTATAAACACATGTGGGGTTAATTGAAGGGTGGAGGGATAAATGGCTCAATAAGCCTCGCCTATTTAGTTCTCAGATCTCTTGCCTTCTGATGGTCAGACCAGGGTGCAGCTGCCTTAGCAGTTCCCTGCTTCAGCTTGCAAGACTGACTTCCTGCAAGACATCCCCAAGGAGAAGCCACATGAACCTACCCTGATGCAGCCCTGGGTGCTAGAGCACCCATGTCGAGACCCTGCCAGCGCTGAGATGCTTACACATTCACTGACTCAGCTTTCCTCCTGCAGTCGGCATCATTGTGTCTGTTTTGTGAGATGGAGGAGGACTTTGTGGACTGGTGTTGGACATATGGGTTAATGGATTAATATTGGACTTGTGGGCTTGGGCAGCACTGGGTTGGGATGTTTTCTTGGTGTGCACTTAACCATCATATAAAACTCTCTCTTACAATAAGTTGCGGTGGATTTGTTTCTCCAAAGCACCCAGACTAATACATACTGTAAAATCACATGACAGTAAGTGTCTATGAATGTGCTGCACAGCCTATTAGCGAGGGCTAGACATTCAGGGGACAATCGTGAAGTCGACCAAAGAAGCCATGTCGTTAGTGTTGTTAGTGACTACTGAGTCAGCCCCAATTCATGGCAACCGCTTGCACAATGGAATGACATCTTAGCCACCCCATGATTAGTTGAGGATCATGCCATTGCAGCCATTTGTTTTGGTTTCTCTAAATTACCCCACTGGGGGCTCATACAACTCCCATACAATCCATACATCCATCCATTGTGTCGAGCACAGCCGTACATTTGTTGCCATCATCACCCTCAAAATATTTGCCCCCCACTCAAGCCCTTTATATTGGCTCCTCATTTACCCCTCTCCCTTCCCACTCCCTCCACCCTCATACACTCTTGATAATCTACAAATTACCATTATTCTTACACTATTACCATTATATCTTACACTATCCAATGTCTCCCCTCACCCACCTCTCTGCAGTCCATCCCCCAGGGAGTAGGGCCGCATGCAGATACTTGCAATCGGTTCCCCACCTCCAACCCACCTTTCCTCCACCCTCCAGGTATCACCACTCTCACCACTGGTCCTGCAGGGATCATCCGCCCTGGATTCCCTGTGTCTCTACTTCCTATGTGTACCAGTGCACATCCTCTGGTCTAGCCGGATTTGTAGGTAGAATGAGGATCGTGATAGTGGGGGGAGGAACTACAGGAAATCTGTATGCCTTATTGTTGCTCCCCTGCACCCTGACCGGCTCATCTCCTCCCCACAACTCTTCAGTAAGGGGATGTCCAATTGCCTACAGATGGGTCTTGGGTGTCTACTCTGCACTCCCCCTCATTTACAATGATATGTTTTTTTTTGTTCTTTGATGCCTGATACCTGATCCCTTTGATACATTGTGGTCATGCATGCTGGTGTGCTTCCTCCATGTGAGCTTTTTAGTTTCTGAGATAGATGGCCATTTACTTTTCTTCAAGCTTTTAAGACCCCAGATGTTATATCTTTTGATAGCCATGCACCATCAGCTTTCTTCACCACATTTGCGTATGCACACATTTGTCTTCTGTAATCGTGTTGGGAAGGTGTGCATCATGGAATGCCAATTTAATAGAACAAAGTGTTGCTGCATTGAGTAAGTGCTTGAGTGGAGGTCCGATGTTCATCTGTGTAGCCATACTTTTTTCATTGACTGGCACTAGGGAACAGAATGGCAGGTCTTTCTTCCAGATATGTCTTACTCCAGAAGCTCTGCTGAAACCTGTTCAGTATAATGGCAATACACAAGCCTCCCCTGAGGAGTACTGGCAAGGAGGTGAACCCAGATCTTCTGCATAGAAGACAAGAATTTGACCACTGAACTACCATCTGCTTCCAAGAATGACATGATCATTAAAGCTAACTGGAAAGGCTCAGCTGCTAAACAGGGACAGCCACTTGACAGGGAAACAGAAGTGGGGCAGGGGTTGTGGGTGGGGGGGAGGCAATAGTCCGATGCTTTTCAGCTTGGAAATAAAAGTCTGCATACACTTGATTCTCATCTGAAGCACGTGCATATATATAGCTGACTTGCTGTTTAAGATAAACATCTCTTGGCAGAGCTAAGGGAAAACAGAAACACAATCTCATGGTTATTGTTTCTCTTCCAAAATGTCTTCGTGCATCAGTCAGTGACACTACTTCCTTTGCAGTGTCCCTGAATATGACAGTAGTTGCCTCCTACTGCGCTCCGCTCAGCTAGAAAATCGATTTTTCCAAATAGTTACAGAACCAGCGCATGAGTCCTGGGATCCCGGAAAAGCATTCCTAATCACTGATTTTCTATCAGTCTGATACTCAATTTATAAGCAAAATGAAAGAAAAGGGGACAGAACTGGGCTTCACTGATGTTCAGAGACCTTGAAAGCCCTGTAATCATATTTTTGTGTTGGGGCAGCTAGGTTACCTGAAATGGAAATGGGCTTCGAGATGTGCGTGGGGAAGTTCCATTATATTTGAACTCCATTTTTCCAAGGATATTTTCAAGTCCTCCGGCATATGAATAGATATGAAAGGATTTACTTAAAGGGGGCTGCTTAATTCATGCTTTAATTCTTAAAAATCTCTGAATCAATTTTGTCATCAATTGGATCTCATTTTAAATGCATCAGGGAGCTCATCGTTCGAAGGGACTCCGTGATAAGTCAGGGGAAAGCAAGTTAGCTTTTTGCACTGCATATAATTAGGCAACCCAAGCTTCCATTCTACGACAGGGACTTTTGTACATCAGGATTTCTTAAAATGGAGAGAACTCACACTCAAAAACTATAGTCAGTTCATTGTTGTGGAATGCAATGCCCATGGCTATTTGTAAGGATTTTAAATTTAGGAATGTACGATATTTGGTGTTTCATCACTTTTTAGGGTTTTTTTCTTTTTAAAAATCATTTTATTGGGGGCTCTTATAGCTCTTATCACAATCGATACATACATCCGTGTATCAAGCACATTTGTACATTTGCTGTCATCATCATTTTAACATTTTCTTTCTGTTGTTCATTCCTCTGGGAGGGGGTTATTTGTCAATCATTGTGATGGGTTCCCCCTTTCTCCTTCCACCTTCCCTTTACCCTCCTGGTATCACTACTCTCGTTATTGGTCCTGAGAGGTTTATCTGTCTTGGATTCCCTGTGTTTTCAGCTCTTATCTGTACCTGTGTACATGCTCTGGTCTAGCCAGATTTGTAATTGGGATCATGACAGTGTGTGTGTGTGTGGGGGGGGAGAAAGTATTAAAGAACCAGAGGAAAGTTGTATGTTTCATTGGTACTACACTGTACCCTGAATGGCTCGTCTCTTCTTTATGACCCATCTGTAAGGGGATGTCCAATTGTCTACAGATGGGCTTTAGGTCTCCACTCTGCCCTCCCCCTCATTGACATTGCTATACCTTTTTTGCCCTGGGTCTTTGATGCCTGATACCTGATTCCATCGATACCTCGTGACCGCACAGGCTGGTATCCTTCCACAGTTTTTTTTTCCTTCCATGGGGTTTTATTCTTCATTGTTTAGTTTTATTTGGCACAACAGAGTTGTCAAGGCTCCAATTATTAGAGACTGACTCAACCTGGGAGGGGAAAAAATTGCCCACGGGATGATGGTCTCCCTTGGACTTGTTGGAAGACAGAAACCCATGTCATAGAACTAATTCCATCTCATGTATCCCTGTGTGTTTCAGCATAAGACCAGGATGATGTTCTAGAAGTAGATTGCCAGGCTTTTCTTACAAGGGACCTCTGGATGAACTCAAACCAGAGTTGCTAAACATATTGAACTGCTGACCTGCAGTGTGTTTTCAGTTCGCTTAGCAGCTCACTAAGAGGTTGGTGGTTTGAGTTCATCCAGAACCACCTCGGAAGAAAGGCCTGGCAATCTACTTCTGGAAAATCAGCTCTGGAAAATCCTACGGAGCACAGGTCTCTTCTGCAACACACAGGGAGCCTGAATAGGTTACTTACACCCCATTTCCACCAGGAAGGCTACAGACATGATCTAGTTCATGTGTAGGAGATGGGCAGCTCCTCAAGCTGGAATGGGCTCGGGGAGCTTAAGATCTCAGAAGATAGCCGCTTTGATATTTTGGAGTAAGATTCCATGGGAGAAAGTCCTGGAACCTTGGCATGCTTGTTGACCATGCCACCCAGGAAGCATTTAACGACTCAGTGTCCATTTCCTACCTGTCAAATGGGAAGACAACCCAACCCCTAAGGCCCACCACCGTGCAGTTGATGGCGACTCATAACAAACCTGTAGGGCTGCGCAGACTGCTCCCTGCGGTGCCCGAGGCTGTAAATCTTTACAGGAACAGAAAACCTCATCTTTCTCCAGGGGACCAGCTACAGGGGGGTTCAAACTACTGACCTTGTGGCTAGCAGCTCCCAGCGGCTATGGTGCTAGGGCTCATTTCTGTGGGTGGCTGTAAGGATTCTAAGCACAGGAATGCAAGAAGGGGTTTAGCCTTCAGTTGGTTTCCATTCAGCACCAGAGGGTTGTCGAGTCTCCCATTATTAAAAAGACTGAGACAACTTGAGAGGCGTGGGGGGGGGGTTTATACTCTCCTACCTCCATCCCACCCACCACCCACCACCCACCCCAAAGGGGGGGGCATTGAAGGAAATAAAGCTGCCGTAGGAAAAAGCATTCGTTTGTGCAGCAGGAGAATGCCCGGGGCATGTGCAGTTCAGTGACTACATACCATTTCTAGTCACTATCTCATTTAGAATGATAATAGAGAATGTCGGGAATAATTAACCCCGTTCTGCTATTCTCCTTCTCGGAGCCTGTGACTGCAGGTAGGAAAGAGCCCGTGCCAGCGCCGCGCAGTGCTCTCCGCTGATGGGGCGGACAGGCAGGAATTCGTAGGCCCTGGCCCGTCCCTTCCGATGACACCATGTCAGCAGGCTCTGTTCCGGCAGCGCTCGCCCGGTCAATTCTGCACCTACTTCATCTGGGTCAGGCTGACATCTTCCAAATCACCTCATGCCTTGATGATGTGTGTAGGATCCTGGCTGAGCACCAGTCTCCTGAAAGCTCTGGCCCTCTGAAAAGCCAAGGAACATGCAACCACAGCAGTGAGCACCTTCTTCAGAGCCTCCCTCACGGAGTTGCCAGGCCAGACGCCCACTCTCTCCTTTGTTGGGAATGCTAGTCACAAAGACCCACAATAAAGTGCTGCGGGTGCATCAATAAAGGATATAATGAAATCAAATGAGTCTTGTTCCTTACATTTACATGCAAAGTATATCAAAGGAACAGCCCGGTTGTTCCTGAGCCCCACACAATGGATTCTTTTGTGTGCCGGCAGAGAAGATATATGAAGCTGAATTAGGAAGCAATTCCAATTAAAAGGGCTGTGTTTAAGGCTCCCAAGACAATGTGGCCTTTGCTAGACAGTTAGCTATTAGCAGTGTCTGGCTGCTGATGTGGCTTTATGGTAATTGGACTAGAGCAGAGGGGACACAGCCACCCCACCACTCCTTCCCAAGCTCCAGGGTCACACTGCCTCTGATCCGACTTACTCTTGCATACCTTCAGGAGGGTAATAGTGCCTACCTACTGGGCTGTTTGTTAGGGGAATTAAACAGAAAGAAGGCATATAAATGGCTTCGGGCGTGCAAATGTGAGCTGTTATTGTAATGACTTCCTCCGCGGGCCCCACACCAGGGCAGGCACTCAGTGGTGTGCACGTGGGCCAGAATCACCCAGCTGACAAGTGAATGGGAGCCTGGAAGTGTCTGGGCTTGGGGCCACCTGCTATGTGGTGAAAAGGAAGTTCTCAGCCGCCCAGCACAAAGCCCTCAAAAGTGAGCCCACCTTCCTTTCCGGAGACATGAGTTCCTTTGGCAAATATTGACTCGCTGGGATGGGAGCCACTAGCTTGAGCTTCGCTCTCTCCTACACGCGGCTCATATTTTGTAGCTTTACTCTCAGAGCGGTTGTGGAAGGTACCTCCGATATGGACGATGCATCCCCTGTCACAGATGGTCGGCCACAACTCTCCCGATTCTTCATTTGTCGGCAATGGGATCCACCTTTCTGAGACCGAGCCCACAGGCCTCCAAAGATCCCCTCATACGTACAGGTGTGTGTGTGTGTGATAGAACATGTCTCCTTCTAGCCTGCTTCACCAAACACAAACTCACTGTCATTGAGTTGATTGTGACTCATAGGGACCCTCCAGGGCAGGGTAGAACTGCCAGTGAATTTCTGAGACTGAAACTCTTCACTGAAGTGGAGTAGAAAGCCTCATCTTTCTGCCTTAGAGCGGCTGGTGGTTTTGAACTGCTGACTTTGCAGTTAGCAGCCCAACTCAAAACGACTATGCCACCAGGGCTCCTTGCTCTGCCCAAGGAGCAAATTCCCTTTAGCACAGAAGTACTGCAAACTCCTGGTAGTTTAACTTCAATGTCATCAATCATTTATGTTATGAAAAATGCCATCATGTTCAGTGGGGAACATGGGGTAAGAGGGGACTTAAACCCAGGAAGTTTGAGGCATAACCTTGCGAAATAAAATTTTAAATTGATATTTGATTTCAAGGGGTTTGTCTTATCCACAAGCCTAAAATGAACAATAAAAGTTTGATCCCAAAGAAACTGTGAAACTATTAACTACTTTTTTTTTCTACCAGGAATTGTGAGGTTCGAGCTCCTGGCCAGGAAGGGCTGGTACACCGAGGGGCCTTATATGGCCCATCTTGGCTATACCATGTCTCACCAACTGTGCCGTGGACTCTGTCAGGCTTGTGCTCCATTTACTGTAGAGCCTGAAACTGCTTCTGACTTTTCATAAAACTCACTTGTATCACGAACCAGGCTTTGGCGTGAATTCTTTCTCTTGTGGAAGCCAAGGACTGAGGTCTATCTTTCCCACAAAAGAGAGAGAGAGAGAGAGAGAGAGAGAGAGAGAGAGAGAGAGAGAGAGAGAGAGAGAGAGAGAGAGAGAGGTCTAACAGAACTATTAAGCTCTACTTTGCAGCATTTTTCTGCCCTGGCCTTCCAAAAAACAAGACAACAAAAATGAAATCTGTGACCTTCAAGTAAACCCCACTCACAGTGATCAAAGTAGTTACGTTTTATAAAAGCAAAATACAAAACCCACTGCCATCAAGTCCATTCTGACTCAGCAACCTAGTCGGAAAGAGTTGAATTGCTGCTTAAGTTTTCTGAGACTGTAGATCTTTACACAAACAAATCAGCCTCTCCTCTTTCTCTGGCAGACAGCTAGAAGATTTGAATCACCAGCCTTGCAGTTAACAGTCCATTGCTTAACCCACTGCTCCATCAGGGCACCTTGAAGTGACCCTATAGGACAGGGGAAACTACCCCAAGGGTTGCTAAGGTGGTAAATCCTTACAGGAGCAGACTGCACAGCATACTCTATATCTGAGGAGCGGTTTGCCTCCCAGTGGGGTCAAACCTCCGCACTTTCGGTTAGCTGCCAGATGCTTTAACCACTGTGCCACCAGGCCTTCTTTAGGACAGAAGTAGGTTTGACACAGCGACAAACACACTGATAAACCATTAGCTACCTCGGAGTTTATTAACACAAAGAATACATAACTATGTCATTTCCGTTGCTTTCTGAGAGATGAGGTAACTGCTACCATTTTTAAAAACCTCCAGCCACAAGGGGACCCTGAGAGCATGCGGGGCGAAATGCAGACTGGAACCCGCCTTCTTCAAAAGCTCACTCTTAGTACACCAGTTGAGGCGAGAGCACTCACTGAGACCATCATCTTCGAGTTTCAGCTCATTTCCTGAGGTCACCTGGGAGGGAGCTAATGGATGGCCCCACCCCCAGAAAGGTAGGACCTGTGAGTTTGGTATGAGTGGGAATGGACTTGTGGCAGTGAGCTTACTTTGGGGTTTGACCCCCAGGGATGAAAACGAAAACACCAACACGAGCACAAAGGGCCCACCTGAGAAAGCCCAGGGGAAAGCGTGAGCGCTGGAAACGCAACAGCCAGGATACAAGGGGACCGGACGTTGACGCGCTGTGATGAATGTGACTAGGGTAGACGTCATCACAGGCAGCTAATGTACTGTGTGAACTTCCACCAGAAACACACCATATGTATGCATACACACCTCCAGAGCATACCTAAATTCTGGGTGGGGGAGCATTTTAATGTGCCTCCGGTGAAAGTGTACACAGCATATTCGTTTTTTTATTTAATAATTCATCCACAAGTTCCTCCAGGACATCAATTGTAATCTCCACAATGTGTCAACTCTCTTACTCTTATACCTAAATACTTGTACAAATGAGTGGGGAGCCCCTCTACCCTACACACAGACAAACACACATGTACCAGGCCAGAAACCACCTAGGAACCTGATGTCTGACCACTAAGGTGTGCCTAACCGAAGCCATGGTATTCTCCGTTGCCTCGCAGGCATGTGAAAGCTGGGCAGTAAATAAGGAAGACCATAGAAGAGTGGATGCATTTTAAACTGTGGAGCTGGAGAAGAATATTGAAAGAAAGTACTATGGACTGCTAAAAGGACAAACTGATCTCTACTGGAAGAAGTAAGGCCAGAGTGCTCCTTAGAGGCAAGGATGGCAAGACTTCATCTTACACACTTTGGGCATGTTGTCAGGCAGGAGAGCACCATCCCTGGAGAGGGACAACAGGCATGGTAAAGTGGAGGAGCGGGAAAAAGAGGAAGGTCTTCAGTGAGCTGGGTTGACACAGTGGCTGCGGCAATGAACTCAGGCATAGGAACAATTGTGAAGATGGCACAGGATCATGCAGTGTTCGTTCTGGTGTGCACTGGGTCATTGGAGCCAACTCAGTGGCCCCAAACAATAACAGCATCCACCCGATGTCAGCAGCTCTCAATAAGAGCTTGGGGGTGGGACCAAGTTCTAGTACTAGTGGCTGGTTTTCCATTCTGTTCCCTCTTTTGTTAAAAAAACATTTTATTAGGGACTCATACAACTCTTATCACAATCCATACATACATCAATTGTGTAAAGCACATCTGTACATTCTTTGCCCTCATCATTCTCAAAGCATTTGCTCTCCACTTAAGCCCTTGGCATCAAGTCCTCTTTTTTCCCCTCCCTCTCTGTTCCCCCTCCCTCATGAGCCCTTGATAATGTATACATTATTATTTTGTCTTATCTTGCCCTGTCTAGCATCTCCCTTCACCCCTTTTCTGTTGTCCGTCCCCCAGGGTGGAGGTCACATGTAGATCCTTGTAATCGGTTCCCTCTTTCCAACCCACTCTCCCTCTACCCTCCCAGTATTGCCCCTCACACCCCTGGTCCTGAAGGAATCATCTGCCCTGGATTCCCTGTGCCTCCAGCTCCTATCTGCACCAGTGTACATCCTCTGCTCTATCCAGACTTGCAAGGTAGAATTCGGATCATGGTAGTTGGGGGGGAGGAAGCATTTAAGAACTGGAGGAAAGCTGTATTCTTCATCGGTGCTACATTGTACCCTGATTGACCCATCTCCTCCCCTAGACCCCTCTGTGAGGGGATCTCCAGTGGCCGACAAATGGACTTTGGGTCTCCATTCTGCACTCCCCCTTCATTCACTATGGTAAGATTTTTTTGTTCTGCTGATGCCTTATACTTGATCCCTTCAACATCTCGTGATCGCACAGGCTGGTGTGCTTCTTCCATGTGGGTTTTGTTCCTTCTGAGCTAGATGGCCACTTGTTTAATTTCAAGCCTTTAAGACCACAGACAATATCTCTTTTGATAGCCGGGCACCATCACTTTCTTTGCCACATTTGCTTATGCACTCGTTTGTCCTCAGTGATCATATCATGGAGGTGTGCACCCAATGATATGATTTTTTGTTCTTTGATGCCTGATAACTGATCCCTTCGGAACCACGTGGTCACACAGGCTGGTGTGTTCTTCCACGTGGGCTTTGTTGCTTCTGAGCTAGATGGCTTGTTTATCTTCAAGCCTTCAAGATCCCAGACGCTATCTCTTTTGATAGCTGGGCACCATCAGCTTTCTTCACCACAGTTGCTTGTTCACCCGCTTTGGCTTCAGCGGTTATGTCGGGAGGGTGTCTGCTCCCTCTTTTTATAAGCTTCATTGTAATGAACTGATGTTGAACCACGTGTTTTGTTTCTAAATCCGAATGCTCTCTAGATGAAGCCAGAATCACCCTTCAAATACACTTGGCATTTTCCCTTTTTGGTGCTTTCTTATTTTCCAACAACCTGAACACTAATGAAACTAATGGAAAGTAAGAGAAATCCAGAACCAAAACAGAGTCATTGAATATTCTGACAGACGTGATGGAGGACCCGAAAATAGGTCTCCACAATGAACTCCAAAGAGAAGAGATAACGGCTCGGTCCCCATCTCCATCACTCCATCGATGGCACGCTGCAGTGGCTCATCTACAAAGTGCTGCACAGGCACTTGTGGGCTCATTTAAAACGAGGGCTTCATCGTGGCGGAGAGGGAAATGGGCCTAAATCACAGCGCCTCTTCCGCGAGAAAACCTGAGGACCGATGCCATGGAGCCGTCACTGCTACAGCGACGTTCTAAAAACCAGTCGGCCTGAAAGGAGAGACATCGGAAATGGGAGGCCAGCATGGTACTTTATGTGTCTGTTTGCCAGGTTGTGTTTCTTGAAGGGAAAACCAAAAAGGACCTCAAGCAATCATGGCAACGAATAAATATTTGTTACGCCCAGGTGGAGAATCACAGCATTTTAGGTGCTGCTCTGCAGTTGTCTGTGGTTTGAAAGTTAGAGCTGTTTTGAAACAGCCATGTAGGTTTCAGAGGGAAGCCATCTTTCAGCATCTGGAACGGAGGGCATCTTGGCTAGAAAGAGCGCAGCGGCAAGCGCGCTAAAGCAGCGTGTGGTTTAGCGATGGCCCGGCGAGGCTGAGTAGGGCCATGAGCATAATTAATGCTGCTGAACTGGACATGGGAAGGTTGCTGAAATCTCACATGTCTTACGGCCCAGATGTGCCACCAGTGAAACACCAATGAACACGACAAACAAACAACAAGAGTGGCTCAAAGCTCTGAGAGGTACGTTTCACAATGATTCTGTTCAGTGCAGCTCCCGTAAGACGGAAACCGTGTTCTTTAATGGCCCCCAATCTGTTTTCGGTTAAGAAAACAGGGGTGTTGGGATAGTGGCCTGCTCCCCGGCACTGCTCCTGAAGGGCTGGCTGCCTGACGCCCAGCTTTTATTTCTTCCTGTCTTTACTCAGGTCATGAAGTACATATTTTTTAATCTAGCTGATATATAACAACAATAAAAACAGGGGTCTAGAGACTAATCAGTTTAGACAAAATGGTGACGGACCAGGAAGTACTTTGAAAACGCTCTTTTCCACAAAACATAGGCCGGACTTAACCAAGACAAGGTGGGGTCAGAATGGAATTATGTTTTTTCGTGATGCCTGAAAAACTCGAGTCGGGTGAATGAATCCAGTGTTCAGCCTACTCATGAGAGTGCCTCCCAACGCTGGCTGACGGAGCAAGTATTTTTGTAGGGCCGCTTGCTCTGCATCATCAAATCTAAGGACACAGTGTAAGTGTCCCACCCCCCACCCACCCTCACACACAGAAGGCTGCAGCGAGGAAAATGGAATCTGGGAAAGCCATGAGTATCGATCGAGGAAACTGTGCGTCACTTGAGAGCTTTATTTCATTTACTTGCGATAAAAAGTTCAGGGTAAGTGGCAAAATAAAGAGCAGCATCATGAATCTCCTTTCTTCATGAAGCCGTCCTTTGACCCGGGCTTCTCTGCCCCAGTCGAAGAGACGGCCTTCTAGATCAGACTTCCCTCCTGCCCCAAACGGACTGGACTGCAGTCCAGCAGAATGTCCCCTGGTGTGCACTGTGCACCATTACAGTTCTTAGGAAGTGGTCTTCCCAAAGCCATGCCCGCCTACACACTAGAAGTTGGTAATGAAAACATGTGGTCCGATTCATATCCACAGCTGTATTTTAACCTAATTCTCAGACGACTGGAACTCTCAGAAGTGCTACGTGGGATGAATCCTACTTTTTAAACTCTCCAGGCCAAATGTGACTCATTCTTATAAATTGAGGAGACTCATAGAGAACTCCTTTTTCAAAATATTGAGTTTAAAAGAAGGCCTGATGGCCCACTGGTTAAGCCCTTGGCTCCTAACCAGAAGGTCAGCAGTTTGACCTCACCAGCTGCTCTGCGGAAGCCGTGGCAGTCTGCTGCAGTGACAACTGGAAACCTGCAGGGGTAGTTGTGGTGGCCAAGTTCCTTCACTCAGCCCCAAACTGGTGTAGAATTTAAATAACTGCATTAAAACGAACATGGAAGTTGTACTTGTTAAGGTGGTAGGGGTTATAGTAAGAGATCAGATTTAGCGAGTGAACACACAAAAAGCTTATTACATGCTTAAAAAAATAACTCATTACTACTGAGTCAATTCTGACTCATACTAACACTATATAGGGTTTCCAAGGCTGCAAACCTTTACCTTCAAGGAGGGGCTGGTAGATTTGAACTCCCAAGCTTGTGGTTAATTGCCCAACACTTACCCACCGCTCAATCTCACAGCCATCGAGTTGATTCCAACTCATAGCAACACTATAGGACAGGGTAGAACTGCTTGTGCGGGTTTCCAAGATTAGAATGCTTTATAGCAGTGGAAAGCTTGGTCTTTCTCGCTAGGAGCTGCTGATGGTGTCGAACCAGCAACCTGTCATTATAAGGATGGAGGAGTTTCAGCAAAACTAAAGGGCAAGAATTCAGGAAGCATCATGAGCATCAGGAAATCCTCTCCCTTTCTCTAACTACTATATGCTTCTGAGAAATTTTTTTTTTCGGTTTTTTTTGGGGGGAGTGCATGGAGGAGTAAGTAGATAAGGAGTCGAGAAATGGTTTTATTCTTCATGTAAGAAAGGATTTCTGTACTCCCAGAATGCAAGAATACTTGGTTCTATTAAACTGGCATTCCATGGTGCTCACTTCCCAATACAATCTCTGAAATCAAAGCAGGTACATAAGCAAATGTGGTGAAGAAAGCTGATGGTGCCTGGCCATCAAAAGATATAGCATCTGGGGTCTTAAAGGTTTGAAGGTAAACAAGCAGCCATCTAGCTCAGAAGTAACAAAGCCCACATGGAAGAAGGACACCAGCCTGTGTGATCACGAGGTGTCGATAGGTTCAGGTATCAGGCATCAAAGAACAAAAATTCATATCATTGTGTGTTCACCCTCCCAATAAGATCGTGGAAGACAAATGGGTACATAAGCAAATGTGAAGAAAGCTGATGATGCCCAGCTATCAAAAGATATAGCATCTGGGGTCTTAAAGGCTTGAAGGTAAACAAGCAGCCATCTAGCTCAGGACGAACAAAGCTCAGATGGAAGAAGGACACCAGCCTGTGTGATCAAGAGGTGTCGATAGGTTCAGGTATCAGGCATCAAAGAACAAAAACTCTTATCATTGTGAATGAGGGGGAGTGCGGAGTGGGGACCCAAAGTCCATCTGTAGACAACTGGACATCCCCTTACAGAAGGGTCACAGGGAGGAGACGAGCCAGTCAGGGTGCAGTGAAACAATGATGAAACATACAACTTTCCTCTAGTTCCTGAATGCTTCCTCCCCCCACCCTCCCCTAACGATCCCAATTCTACCTTAGAAACCTGGTTAGACCAGAGGATGTACACTGGTACAGATGGGAACTGGAAACACAGGGAATCCAGGGTGGATGATCCCTTCAGGACCAATGGTGAGAGTGTCAATACCGGAAGGGTGGGGTGGAAAGGGGGAATTGATTACAGGGATCTAGGTATAGTGTCCTCCCTGGGGGACAGACAACAGTGGGGTGGGTGAAGGGAGACGTCAGACAGTGTAAGATATGACAAAATAATAATGGATAAATTATCAAGGGTTCATGAGGGAGGAGGGAGGGGAGAGCATGGAGGGAGGGGAAAATGAGGAGCTGATGCCAGGGGTTTGAGTGGAGAGCAAATGCTTTGAGAATGATGAGGGCAACATATGTACAAATGTGCTTTACACAATGGATGGATGTATGGATTGTGATAAGAGTTGTATGAGCTCCCAATAGAATGATTTATTTTTAAAATAGAAAAAAATAAAAGAAAGGGTTTCTTTGCTTCTTATGGTAAAAAGGAAATGAGCAACAATAGCTTCCAATCTCACATTTCCAGTCTCACAACAGCTGACTAGCACCCTCACTTTCTCCCTTCTTTCACACATACACTATTGCCTTTAGTTCCTGTGCCTAATTCCAAATGTGTAGCTAAGAGATGGGCACTGAACCAGCTGAAAGCTCTGTCTATGCCCAGCAGGACAGGGCAGAATTGCACAGATGCAAGAGTGAACCAATAGTCTCCAGAAAAGAGGGGTGTTTGGGGAAGCTTATGAGTTCCATCATACGTGTTATGGAGTCAGATGCTTTCATTCAATAAATGTTTATTGAGCATCTTCTCTGTGCTTGACTCTTCGAATGGACTGAATTGTGTCCCCCAAATATATGTTGGTACCCTGTGTATGTAATCTTGTTTGGAAATAGGACGTCCTTTGTTGTGTTAACTATACCACACAAAGAAGAAGGGGTTAAGAAGCTAGTCGCTTCTCGGTCATAGAAAGAGTAGATGAGACACAGACACACGGAGAGGGCAGTTGTCATATAATGATTGGCTACCAGCCCAGGAACCACGGACTGCTCAAGACTACAGGTAAGGAAACTATTCACATGGTTAAGACTCAGACTTGAACGTTTGGCCTCCCAAACTGTGAGAACATGAATTTCTGCTCTTTAAAGTCACCTATTTGTGGTGTTTGTATCAGAGCAGCTCTGGGACACTGAGACAGCAGCATTTCCCTAGGCAAGGGAGAGACAGAGTGAGAAAAAGAGACGAAGTTCCCCCTCGGAGAAAGCTAACATTCTATCAGGGGAAGATAACCTCTAAGCAATGAAACAGTAACTATTCAATGTAAAGTAACACGTGTAACGGTGTAAAAGGCTCAGATGTCCCTCTGAGGATTAAAATGCACCTGACCCAAACCAGGCTACTTTAAATGATCTCATATGCATCCAAAAGATGGAAACGGAATCAGGAAGAGCACGGCTACTGTTAGGGACCATTGAGTTAGTTCCAACCCATAGTGACTCTATGCCATGAAATACTACATGGTCCAGCGCCATCCTTACATTCGGTCCTAGGCCGGAGCCCATTGCTGCAGCCACTGTGTCACTCCATCTCATTGAGAACCTTTCTCTTTTCCACTGGCCCTCCACTTTACCAAACATGATGCCTTTCTCCAAGGACTGACTGGTCTTTCCCAACAACATGTCCATAGTATGTAAGAGGAGAGTCTAAGGAGTACTCTGGCCTTACTCCTTTCAAGATAGATCCTTTTAGCAGTCTATTGTAGTTTCAATATTCTTCTCCAGCACCGGAATTCAAATACACCAATTCTTCTTCAGTTTTATTCATTGTCCAACTTTCACATGCATATGAGGCAATGGAAATTACTATGGCTTGGGTCAGGCCCACCTTAGTGCTCAAAGTAACAGCCTTGCTTTTCAATACCCTGAAAAAGGTCTTGTGCAGCAGATTTACCTAACCCAGTGCATTGTTTGATTTCTTGTCTGCTGCTTCCATGAGCACTGATTGTGGATCCAAGTAAGACAAAATCCTTGGCCCTTCGATCTTTTCTCTATTTATCCTGGTGTTATCTATTGGTTCATTTGAGAGGCTTTTGGTCTTCCTTACATGGAGTTGTAATTCATACTGAAGGCTGCAATCTTTGATCTTCATCAGCAAGTGCTTCAAGTCCTACTTACTTTCAGCAAGCAAGGTTGTGTCATCTGCATATCGCTGAGGTTGTTATTAAGCCTTCCTCCAATCCTGATGCCATACTCTTCTTCATGTAGTCCAGCTTCTCTGATGATTTGCTCAGCATACAGATTGAACAAGCATGGTGAGAGGATACAACCCTACTGTACACGTTTCCTAATTTTAAACCACACAGGATTCCCAGTGTCTTGATTTATGTATAAGTTCTTCACAAGTACAGTGAAGTGTCCTGTGATTCCTATTCTTCCCAAGGTTACCCATAGTTGATTATGGTTCACACAGTAAAATACTTTTGTCTAGCCAACAAAACACAAGTAAACATCTTTCTGATGTTTTCTGCTTTAAGCCAAGATCCATCTGACATCAGCAATGATAGCTCTTGTTCCATGCCTTCTATTAATCCAGCCCGAACCTTTGATATCTCCCTGTCAAAGTACTGCTGCAACTGTTTTTGAATGATTTTAAGCAAAATTTTATTGTATGTGATATTGACAATATTGTTCTATAATTTAAGCATTCTGTTGGGTCACCTTTCTTTGGAATGGGCACCAATACGGATCTCTTCCAGGCAGCTTGCCAAGTAGCTGTCTTCCAAATTTCCTGGCAGAGATGAGTGAGTGCTTCCAGTGTTTCATCAGTTTGTGGAAACAGTTCAACTGGTATTCCATCAATTCCTAGACCATTGTGTTTGGCTTATGTTATCCATACAGCTTGAACGTCTTCCTTTAGCACCATTGGTTCGGACTCATATGCTACCTCTTGAAATGGGATGTCAACTAGTGCTTTTTGGTACAGTGACTCTTTGAATTCTTTCCATCTTCTTTGATGCTCTCTGCATCGTTAATATGTTGCCTATGAAATTTTTCAAGATTGCAATGTGAGGCTTGGATTTTTCCTTTAGTTCTTTCATTGTCAGATGTGCTGAGCACATTCTTCCCTTTGGATTTGCTAGTTCTTTTAAAAAAATAATTTTATTAAAAATGATTAGGGCAAAGAATGTACAGATGTGCTTTATACAATTAATGTATGTATATGTATGGACTGTGATAAGAGTTGTATGAGCCCCTAACAAATTATTTAAAAAAATAATTTTATTGGGGGCTCATACAACTCTTATCACAATCCATCCATTGTATCAAGCCCATTTGTGCATTTGTTGCCCTTATCATTCTCAAAACATTTGCTTTCTACTTAAGCATTTGGTATCAGCTCCTCATTTTCCCCCTCTCTCCCCACACCCCCTTACTCATGAACCCTTGATAATTTATAAATTATTATTTTGTCATGTCTTACACTGTCCAGTGTCTCACTTCACCCACTTTTCTGTTATCCATCCCCCAGGGAGGGAGTTAGTTATATGTAGATCCTTGTAATTGGTTCCCCCTTTACACCCCACCTTCCCTCCACCCTCGTGACATTGCCACTCTCACCACTGGTTCTGAGGGGTTCATCTGTCCTGGATTCCCTGTGTTTCCAGTTCCTATCTGTACCAGTGTACATCATCTGGTCTAGCTGGATTTGTAAGGTAGAATTGGGATCATAATAGTGGGCGGGGAGAGGAAGCATTTAAGAACTAGAGGAAAGTTGTATGTTTCATCGTTGCTACCATGTACCCTGACTGGCTCATCTCCTCCCCAAGACCCTTCTGAAAGAGGAGGTCCAGTTGCCTACAGATGGATTTTCGGTCCCCACTCCGCACCTCCCCCTCATTTACAATGACATGAATTTTTGTTCTTTGATGCATGATACTATTGACATCTCGTGATCACACAGGTGTGCTTCTTCCATGTGGGCTTTGTTGCTTCTGAGCTAGATGGCTGCTTGTTTATCTTCAAGCCTTTAAGACCCCAGATGCTATATATTTTGATAGCTGGGCACTATCAGCTTTCTTCACCACATTTGCTTATGCACCCATTTTGTCTTCAGTGATCGTGTCGGGAAGGTGAGCATCATGGAATGCCAGTTTAATAGAACAAAGTGTTCTTGCATTGAGGGAGTACTTGAGTGGAGGCCCAATGTCCACCTGCTAGGATGTTCTAGTTCTTATGCATAGCTTTGAAACATTGTCAGTTACTGAAGGAAGACCACAGGTGCCTTTAAATTATGATTTTGGCATGGAATAGTGACAATAAATTTCCTGGATACAGAACAGATCTGTGTTGGAGTAAGTACAGCCAGAATGCTCCTTCGGGGCCAGGACAATGATACTTCATCGTACACACCTCAGATATGTTTTCAGGAGGGATGAATCCCTGGAGAAGGACATTAAGTGTGGGAAAGTAGATGATCAGCAAAAACAAGGAAGCCCCTCGGCAAGAGGGATTGACACAGTGGCTGCGACAAAGGATTCAACCATAGCAAGGATTATGAGGATGGGAGAGGACTAGGCAATGTTTTATATAGAGGCACATGGGGTACATATTAGTCAGAGCCAGCTTGACAGCAGCTAACAACAACAACAACATCTAATGTCCTAGATGGAATTAAATGCAGTGAACTGTGGTAGTGGTTTGCTAGTAATGTTTAACAACTACAGTATATACCCTTGTATAAGCTGAGTTTTTCAGCACAAAAAATGTGCTGAAAAACTGGGGTTCAGCTTATACAGGGTCAGTGGTACCCCAGAGAGGTGTAACATCTCGTGGGTGATTGCCATTTCTCCACTGTTCATTCAAAGTCCCGCTGACACTGCAGGGCTTTGGATATTTGTTTACTCACATCTAACCAATCAGAGCCATCCTATGACACGGACGGCTCCAATTCACCGAAGCACTCGTAGTGATTCACTTATGCCGGCAGCTGAACTGGTAAGGATGTGTCTGTGGCTGTGCTCCGTCTCTCCCCTCTGGTCTCTGTGTTAATTCACATCCTGCATTTCCCACCCTAGGCTTATACTCGAGTCAATCAGTTTTTCTGGTTTCCCAGGTAATAATTAGGTACCTCGGCTTATAGTCGGGTTGGCTTATATTTGAGTATATATGGTAGGTTTCCAGAGAGCATCAGGTGATTTCTAATGTGTAGATACAGTCACTGTAGTCGATTTTAAATTTCAATGTGATTTTAATAAATAAGGAGTAAGGGAGGGTTATGCAGTTGTGCTCTATTGTAAAGTATTTCTAACATGCAGATACAATAGCATTAATAACCACAAGAACATGTTGTTGTTAGGTGCTGTCAAGTTGGCTCTGACTCATAACAATTGAACAAACACTGACTGGTCCTCTGTCATCCCCACAATTGTTGTTATGTTTGAGCCCATTGCTGCAGCCACTATGTCCATCCATCTCATTGAGAGTCCTCCTCTTCTGCAGTGACTCTCTACTTTACCAAACATGATATCCCTTTTCAGGGACTGGTCCCTCCTGACAACATGTCCAAAGTACATGAGACAAAGTCTCACCAGACTCACTTCTTAGGATCATTCTGACTATGCTTCTTCCGAGAGAGAATTGTTTGATCTGGCTGTCCATGGTCCTTTCAATATTCTTCACCGACACCATCGTTCAAATGAATCGATTCTTCTCCAGGCTTCCTTATTCACTGTCCAGCATTGATGTGCAAATCGGTGATTGAAAATGCCCAGGGCTGAGCCAGGCACGTTTTGTCCTCGACATCCTTGCTCTTCGACACTTCAAAGAGGTCATCACAGAGGGTCTGCCCAATGCCCAGATTCCATAATTTGACTGACTGCTGCCTCCGTGATCCGGTGAGTCGATTCCCGCTCACAGCGACCCTCGGATCCTTCAATATTGTAGCTCAAGGCTTAAGTTTCTGTTTGTTTGCTTTTTAATCATTTTAATGGGGTTGTTACAGCTCTTACAACACTCCATCCATCCATTGTATCAAGCACATTTGTACATATGTTGCCATCATCATTTTCTAAACATTTCCTTTCTATCTGAGCCCTTGGCGTCAGCTCCTCTTTCTGCCCTCCTGTCCACCCCTCCTTCCTCGTGACCCCTCAGGCTTAAGCTCTTTTCTTCAGCTCTTTCGGCTTGAGATATGATGAAAGTGGTCTTTCTTTTCAGATTTCTCAAGTCCAGATTTTTGTGCATTTCATTATCTTCTCAAGATGTCCTTTGAAGATTTCTGTTCAGCTCTAGTGGTGGGCCTGCAGGGTTCTGACAAAGTGTGTGTTGCCTAAATCAGCGATGGGCTTGGAATAGGGGTGGGAGGGGGAGGAATGCGGCACTCAGATTTCTCCAAAGTGTTTTTGATGATCTACTGCTGCTTAACAAGCCATCACACACTCAGTGGAAATAAACAACAGCTATATTGTGATCCCGTGGATCAGTAATTTGGACAGAGCGTACAGTTAAGATAAATTGTTCCATGCTGTCTACATTTTGAACTGAGACCTCATCAGGAGGCTTTTTAAAAAAACTCTCATGTCCAGTGCCCAGCCTGAAATGCCCCAAAGGCTGGACTCCGCTAGGAGTCAACGGGGCATCTACACATGGCCTCTCCATGTGACTTGGGAGTGGGCTTGTTGGCGTCTGAAGGAGAACATCTCAGTAGGAATGTTCCAGAAAACAAGTCTTCCAAATGAGCCACTGCGTGGTCTTGTAGGACCTCAGACATCACACTGCATCACTCCCACAGCATTTTACTGACTGAATGCAAGTCACCGTGGCCAGCGTAGGTCCGAAGCAAAACCCAAACTGCTACTGTCAACTGGAATTGAGCTCAGGGCCACCGTCGGTGTTCCAAAGTAGAACTGCTCCCCAGGATGTTCTTGGCTGTGGGCTCTACAGCAGCCGATCAGCAGGTCTTCCCTCTGTGGTATCACTGGGTGCACTGAGGCACCCAGGGGCTAGCTTAGACTCAAAGAGAAGGAAATTAGATTCCACCTTTCAAGGTCACCTTTCAGATGAACATGTGGGATGTGAGAGAGTGTTGCGCCCCTCTTTGGAAAACACAATCTGCCACAGGGCACACCTTTCCCATCACCCTGTACCACAAAGAGATGAAGCAGTAATTGAGGGGTACAGCCCCCCGACATCCCTGTGGTGCATGGGGTAAAGAGCTGTCTGGGGCAGAGTTCAGATACACTGTTTTCTGAGGCCAAAGTATAAGTCACCCAAAGCCACTGTGTTTTAACTCACCCACAGGGAGTGGACTCAGTGCAGGGGGGTCTGGGCCGCTGCATAAATGTACCAGATGCTCTTTGCTCTTGGGCTTGGTGGTTATGCCACAGAGAAATTATACAGAAAGACCTGACAACTCAAGGGTTTGCTTCCTTTTCAATTTGTGGGCCACTAACTGCCAAAGTTACCAGGACTCAAGCCAGAACCAGATGTTCTTAACAGATGTGCAAATAAGGCAGTTTATTACTTTTTTTGTTAAGTTGACTGATGCTATAAAATGTTTCTTTTTTTTTTTTTTTGGTATAGCAGCGGGTTGAAAAATACCTGGAAAAGCGATCACAGCCATTTCCTCTATTTTAGTGCACGTGAAATAACCAGCCATAAGCTCACATCTGATTTTCCCCCTCTAACGGAGTTGGGTGGTCTTCAGCAGCTGGGCTATAAAAAGCAAGTGAAATTTCAAAGTGAAGATGGATTTAAGTCATTTTGCACAAAGAATTCGGTCTTTGTCACTGGTTCTTAAGAGATAACCTCTAAACCCTCGAATGTCCCGTATGAGTCAAGGGTTCTGGATGAGGTCTCCCAACCACACCTGTGAGTTTATGCTGCTAAGACCTTGCTGGACATCATCCCAACCCCAGGGAAGGGGAAGGGGGCTGAAGGGTGAGTCAATCACTCATGCCAATGTAATGAGGCTGCAATAGAGGCTTTGACCATGGACCAAGGTCCCATGGACTTCCTGGTTGGTGTAGGGCGTGCACACAGGTGGACAACACATCTTTCCCGGGGCATCGAAGCCCGGCCGTGGGAACCCTTCCCAGCCTCATCCCTTTATTTGTGTCCTTTCGCTAGGATAAAACCATCATCCTAGGAATTAGGAGGCTTCCAGAATTTTGTATTAAAAATGAGATTTTCTTCCCCCACAATCTTAAAAAGTTTCCCTTCTATAGTGTTTTCCCTGAGTTCTGTGATTCCTTCTAATAAATTCCTGAATGCAAAGGAGTAGTAGGAACCTCTAAGTCAGAAGTGAGGAGGGCTAGGAACCCCTGAGTTTACAGCTGGTGTACTAAAGACGTAGAGGGAAAACCCCCATATCTAGCCAGCGGGTCAGAGGATTCCCAGCTGTGGCTGGCATCTGAGTCCTTGAGCCAATTTAGCAGACTGGAGAGTGGTGCTCCTTAACTTATGAGGCCTGATCTAGCTCAGGGGGTAGAGTCAGAGCAGAAAGCTTGTCTTTTTCCCGAGGACCAGCTGGTGGTTTAGAACCGCTAACCTTGTAGATCACAGCCCATGGCAACCATTATGCCACTAGGGCCCCTTTGGTAAAGGAGAGGGCCAGCAAAAAAGAGAAGGATTCTCAGCAAGGCGGACTGACACTGTGGCTGCAACACAGGCTCAAACATGAGAACACCGTGAGGCGGGTACAGGCCCGAACGGACCGGGGAGCACCTACGACAGCATGATCAGTCTGCACACACGTTTTGGCTGGTTTTGTGCAGGGCCAGATATTTCACAAGCCACACGGCCACAGTGCCACCGGCATGTTCTTACGTGGCCACTGAGAGACACCGAGTATGAGGTGACACCCCATGGGTCCAAAAGGAAAAGAAAATCTAATTAGTACTGTATGGAAAAATCTTTGAAATGGTCCATTCCAGTGTGTCCGGCCACTTCCCCCCCAGTGGGGTGCTTTCCCTCAAGTCTTGTTTGCTATCTATGGAGCTTCATGGTGGACAACTAGCGCTCTCGGTCGTTAATGCCTTAAGAGTGTGGGGACCTTGTTTCCAGTCCCTGGTACCAAGGGAAAGGAGCCAGAGGAGCACCATTTCCTAGCCCGGGTCTCTCATCTGTGCCTGCGTGGTAGTGCGGGGCGCCGTCCACTTGATCCCTACAGAGAGAGGGTCCCAGTGTCCGAGTAGAACTGCCTGGCGGGGGGAGGGGGGTGTTTCTTGCTTCTTTTTTATTATTAAGTAGGAATGCCATTTTTATTAAGGATGACAGTCAACAGTGGAGCGCTCTTTCGTTAATATGCTTTCTTTCTTTTTTTTTTTTTTGGAATAACAAAGCTACGTTTAATACTTTTGGGTGAGCCCCACAGGAATAAAAAACACTGGGAAGGGGTAACCCCCTCACCCCCCAGGTGTGGCCCAGGGGGCGAGGGGCTACCTGAGGGGAAGGGAGCACAACAGGGACCCGCTGCAGACTCAGGGCAACGGGAATGCCATCGGTGCTGGGACCTGTGAGCACTACAGGAGGAACGCGAGCGTGGTGGGACTGGCTCCAGGCACACAGGCGGAGGGAGGGCAAGAGGGTTGGACACGAAGCCACAGAGCTACTTGGGTTCCTCCTTCTCGTTTGCCTTTTTCTGCTTCTGCTGCATGATCTCCGAGTCCCTCTGCTTGCGGGCAGCAGCAGAAAGCCCGTCATCTCGGCGCTTTCCCTTAACCGAGTCGCTCTGCTTTGTCACATTCTTCTGGCGGGCAAGCTCGCGTTGGTTACAGCGGGCCATGGCGACGGCAGCGGCTCCGGCCTACCTAGGTTGTGTCCCCTCGTTCTGGCTGACGTTGCCAATATGTTTTATCAGACAACTCAGTCTACAAAAGTAGGTGGGCGATAAATTGTGCAAACTCTAAGAATATCTCGTGAAATAGAGGGAAATACTAAGTGGAGAATTTCTGGATCAGAAGTGTGAAATCTCCCTCAATTTAGAAGGGAGCCCTTTTGGAGAGATCGATAAGAGAGGAAGTCAGGAAGGAACGCTGTGAAGATTGGAGTTCATAAATCCATGGGTTTGATTTTATTACTCCCCCCAAAAAAGTGCTTTAAAATGTCTTATCAATCCGTGGATGACTGCCGACAAATCCTCGCAGGAACACCCACGCCTTCGTTTTTGTAGAGCGACTTAAAAGAGGGGGTCTAATCAAAACAGCGACTGCTGAGGGGGTCTGTGGGTCTAGCTAATTTTAAGGCGCAGGGGTCAGTTCAGAAGGTCACGGCAACTGTTTGTTTGGGATTCTAAAAGGAGAATCTCGATAGATTTTCTTCGCTGTCCCAGGAGGAACAGTGACTTATGGAGAGCACGTTTCCAGAAAACTGAAAGTGGGCAGCCGCAGGGCAGGCCAGGGAATGGCCTCCATCTTAACAACGCGCCTGTTCCTTCTTTGAGGGTGCCAAGGGCTCTCTGATGAGAATCCCACTAAGAAGCCTTCCTCCATCCGCCTTACAGAGCTGATCACGCCCCAGCAGGCTTCTTTTTGTTCCCCAAATGCAAAGAACATTGAAAAGGAACACAATTTGAGCCCCTTAAGGTTGCCTAACCCTAACCCGCGGTCATGATGTGGTATGAACGGACGAGCAAGCGTTCTTTGGGGAAGTTTACGGGGATGGGAACACCGCCTGCAGAAGTGGATAGACCTGGAGGGAGGCCATATCAAGAAACAATAACTTCACGCTTAAAAATCATTTTATCAGGGGCTCGTTCAACTCTTATCCCCCAAGACCCATCTGTAGGCCACTGGACATCCCCTTACACAAGGGTAGCAGGGAGGAGATGAGCCCATCAGGGTGCAGTGTAGCAACGATGAAACATACAACTTTCTTCTCGTTCCTAAATATTTCCTCCCCCCACTATCATGAACCCAATTCTACCTTACAAATCTGGCTAGACCAGAGGATGGACACTGGTACCGATGGGAACTGGAAACACAGGGAATCCAGGACAGATGATCCCTTCAGGACCAGTGGTGAGAGTGGCGATACCAGGAGGGTAGGGTGGAAAGAGGGAACCGACTACAAGGATCTCCATAACCTCCTCCCTGGGGAATGGACAACAGAAAAATGGGTGAAAGGAGACATCAGACAGTGTAAGATATGACAAAATAATAATTTATAAATTATCAAGAGTTCATGAAGGAGTGGGGAGTGGGGAGGGAGGGAGAAAATGAGGAGCTGATACTGAGGGCTTAAGTGGAGAGCAGATATTTTGGGAATGATGAGGGCAACAAATGTGCAAATGCGCTTGATACAGTGGATGTATGTATGGATTGTGATAAGAGTTGTATGATAAAAATGATTAAAAATATATATTTGAATATACATATTCAATCAGAAGAAAGTGGTGAGGGACCCGTAACTGATGTTCAGCTGTTGCATCTTTTTCTGGGAACAGGGAGGGGCGGATACATTTGATCAAGGTAAGATTATTTTGAAGTCATTCGAATTGATCATCAAAGATGTCAGAATGATTTTTGTTTCTCTTTTCCATGATGAAGAGAACAATGGCAAATGGAGAAAAGTCTTGTATTCAGGCACACACCAATGAAGGATTTTTGTTGTTGTTGTTCAAATTTTCAGATTGCCAACACAAGTGTTCATCTAGCAAGTTCCTATAAAAAGACAAATTCCTGAGTTGGGAAGATCACCCAATATCCGTCATTCTTTTCTGTCACTAATACCCCGGGAAAGCATTTCTCTGGTCTTAGTGAGGGTTCTTGGTTGAAAGCTGACCTCAGAAAAAGACTTTATCAGCCAAGTATCAGGAAACTCACAGAATAATCTGGAAGGTTGGAAAACCAGGCTGGGAAATGTTTAGAACTCACAGCTAGCCCACAGGAGCTACCGCCAAAGTCCGATCATTACTGGAGCCATGGTGAGGACAGCCTGGTGGCCAGTCCCTCCTATGTTTGCATCACTAGCTCATGGTTCAAAGGCCTGAGTGTCTGACTGCTAAGCTTTGACCATCTGTCTGCCCGCTAGTGTCCATGGAGCCGGACGAAGAGAACTTGGCTCCTTTTCAGCAGGAAGCAGGGCCTCACACTGTGGAATGATCTGCCAAATAATAAGCTTTGCATGCCCGGCAGCCCAAAGAATGATGGCTATCTATTTTTACTCTGCTGCGTTGACATCAAGGGATAGAAGTAAAAAAATAAATAAATGTTTGAGAAGAGAGTCATGACAGATTTCAGGTTACTTCCTCACCAAATTCTCTTCTACCTTCTCAAAATATTTTCATTTATCTTATTAGTATTTTTCCCACCCTCAGCCCATCTCCATTTCGCCTCCCTCTGGTGAAAGACAATCATACTCACTTCTGGAACACACATTTAACTATGGCACGAGGATCTGGTGGGAGGGTGCCTAGGCTGTAACAGCCTGAATTTGCTTTCAGGGTTTCATTAGGCTCTGTTCAGATTTAAAATGATAAAACAGACATCACTTGTCATTTTGTCACCATAATGCATTGATTCATATCCTCCCAAAGTATGTTGGAATTCTACCCCTTAAACTTTGCACATATTGTAATATAATCCACGGTAATCATGATTGCATTATGTAAGTAGTAGCATAAATCCAGAAACCAGCACAAGCACACACAAATAGGGAGCTACAGGTTCCATGTGGGTAGGTGGGTATCTTCTATAAACCAAGGAACCAAAGCATGCCTGAGACTACTTACAAAAAAGAAACTGCCAGGGCTGATGCCCTGATTTGTACTTTTAGCCTCAGGAGCTCTGAAAAGACGAACTTCTGTCCTTAAAGCCATCTACCTGTGGTATTTCCATTATAGCAGCACTATTTAACTAAGACAGTTATATACACCTCCCTTCTGGGTCTCAAAAGCCTAGCTCCCTGTGACCGTGCTGGGTCTTTAGGCTTTGCTCAGCCTTGTCAGACTGTGTACATCATCCTCGATGTTCTAGTCTGCCTCATATTTAACCTGTCCTACTCCAAGTGTTTGAGCTTGTATTTCTGCTCCTCCCTCCTATGCCAAAGTTGTAGCCTCTCTATCAGGGAGGTGCAGTCACATTCTGAGGTCAAGAGAGGGACACTGTAGGTAGCATCAATACCCAAGGTGGCTTAGGGAGTCCACTGAGAAGAAGGAAAAAAAGTGTCCCTCCTCCACTGTCTTCACTACAGTCTCACCATTGGCCTTTCCAAGATCTCTTTAGCATTGATGCCTCTAACAGCTTCCTGTCAGAGCCTAAACAGGTGTTGTGATAAGGATTTGATGAAAATTCACCAGTTTCTGCTGGTCTATCTAGATAAGATAGGCAGGATAAACAATCCAGAGAAGTAAACGGGACCGGGACCGACGGTTCCTGGGGGACATGGGAGAGGGGGAGGCAGGGGAAAGGAAGTGGTGTTAACAAACCCAGGGACAAGGGAACAACAAGTGATCCAAAATCGATGGCGAGGAGGGTGTAGGAGGTCTGGTAGGACTTGATCAAGGGCAATGCAACTGAGCGGAATTAGTGAAACCCAAATGAAGGCTGAGCATGATAGTGGAACAAGAGAAAGTAGAAGGCAATTTATGGAGGTGTAAATACAGGCATGTACATATGTAAATATATTTATATATGACAATGAGGAAATAGATCTATGTGCATGTATTTATAGGTTTAGTATTAAACCTTTAGCATAGGCCTCTATACATAGATTTAAATGTCAAGCTTTAAGTTAGAAGATGGACATTGGGCCTCTACTCAAGTACTCCCTCAATGCAAGAATACTTTCTTCTATTAAATTGGCATTCCATGATGCTCACCTTCCCAACGTGATCGCTGAAGACAAAGCAGGTACATAAGCAAATGTGTTGAAGATAGCTGATGGAGCCAGGCTATCAAAAGATATAGCCTCTGGGGTCATAAAGGCTTGAAGGTAAACAAGTGGCCATCTAGCTGAGAAGCAACAAAGCCCACATGGAAGAAGCACACCAGTCTGTGTGATCACGAGGTTTCGATAGGGTCAGGCATCAGGCCTCAAAGAACAAAAACTCAGATCATTGTGAATGAGGGCTCATCAGAGTGGGGACCCAAAGCCCATCTGTAGACAACTGGACATCCCCTTACAGAAGGGTCGCAGGGAGATGAGCCAGACAGGGTACAGTATAGCAACGATGAAACATTATAACTTCCCTCTAGTTCTTTAATGCTTCTTCCCCCCGCCCCCCTATCATGATCCCAACTCTACCTTACAAATCCAGCTAGACCAGAGGATGTACACTGGTACAGATAGGAACTGGAAACACAGGGAATCCAGGACAGATAAATCCCTCAGGACCAATGACGAGAGTAGTCATACCAGGAGGGGAAGGGGAATGTGGGGGAGGAAGGGGGAACCAATCACAAGGATCTACCTATAACCCCCTCCCTGGGGGGTGGACAACAGAAGAGTGGGTGAAGGGAGAAGTCAGACAGTGTAAGACATGAGAAAATAATAATAATTTATAAATTATCAAGGGTTCATGAGGGAGGGGTGGCAGGGAGGGGGAGAATGAGGAGCTGATACCAAGGGCTCAAGTAAAAAGCAAACGTTTTGAGAATGATGATGGCAACAAATGTACACATGTGCTCGACACAATGGATGCATGTATGGATTGTGATAAGAGTTGTACGAGTCCCCAATAAATTTTTTAAAAAAAGAAAGAAAATTCACCAGTTTTAGAGAACACGTTCCCTCTTTCTTTCCATTTCTACAACATCCTACTCTTGCTCTGGGTCCCTTTCTTCCTAGTTCCATGGCCTTTTGCTCTTCTCATCTTCCCAGGTCACTCTAGCTTCCAAGTGTCCAGTCCCAGATCCTATGCCTCAATTTCACCTCTCATGACTTGTTTTGGCGGGGAGGGGTACAATTTTGTTGATAAATATTGAAGTGCAATAATCTGCATATATTTAAAGTATACAACTTGATCTGTTTTGACATTATATTCGTTTTTATTGCCATGTTAACAGTTTACTATCAATGTAGTGTCTTAGATCTATACTTACCTATACACTTGAGTATAAGCCTACCTGAATATCAGCTGAGGCACCTAATTTTACCACAAAAACTGCATTTAAAAATGTGCTGATAGTGAATGAAGGGGGAAGTGCAGAGTGGAGACCTGAGGCCCAAGTGTGACCACTGGAGATCCCCTCATAGAGGGATTTAGGACAGGAGACGGGTCAGTCAGGGTGCGATGTAGTACCGATGAAGAACACAGCTTTCCCCCATATCCTGGATGCTTCCTCCCCCCAACTACCATGATCCGAATTCTACCTTGCAGGACTGGATAGGGCAGAGGTTGTACACTGGTGCATATGGGAGCTGGAGGCACAAGAAATGCAGGGTGGATGATACCTTCAGGACCAGGGGTGTGAGGGGCGATGCTGGGAGAGTGGAGGGTGAGTGGGTTGGAAATGGGGAACTGATTACAAGGATCCACATGTGACCTCCTCCCTGGGAGATGGACGGCAGAGAGGGGGGGCGGAAGGGAGACTACGGATAGGGCAAGATATGACAAAATAACAATCTATAAATTATCAAGGGCTCATGAGGGAAGAAGGAGCGGGGAGGGAGGGGGAAAAAAGAGGACCTGATGCAGAGGGCTTAAGTGGAGAGCAAATGCTTTGAGAGTGATTAGGGCAAAGAATGTACGAATGTGCTTTATACAATTGATGTATGTATATGTATGGATTGTGATAAGAGTTGTATTAGCCCCTAATAAAATGTAAAAAAAATAAAAGAAAAAAAATAAAAATGTGCTGAAAAACTTGGCTTATACATGAGTATATATGGTATTTATTATTTCACAGTATGCTAAAGTTAAAGTACAGGTATAAGTTGACTGGGACTTCTCCTAAGGGTCTCACAAGGCTGTAGTGAATGTGTCTATCAGGTTGGGGTCTCATCGAGTAGCTCGGTGGAGAAAGAATCCATATTTAAGCTCATTTGGGTTGAGGGAAAAATTAATTTCCTTTCAGATATAGGACTGAAAGCTCCAACATTTTGCTGCCCTATTGGCTAGAAGCCACCTCTCAGTACTGGAAGCCATTCACACGTCTTAGAGCCTGCCCTACTCTTCCCATCCAGATTTCTCCAATGTTACTACGTCAAGGAAGATCTAGAAATCGAGTAGGCTAAGACAGTCTTTAATAATGTAGAGTGAAAATCAGTGACTTTGGGTCACCTTTGCCATCTTATTTTTATTGAAGCAAGAACGGGTCCTGACCACACTCAAGGGGAGTAGATTACAAAAGAGAGCACGCGGCAGTGACCACGAGACACATTTACACCAAGGAAACCACCCCACAATCAGGATGATACATTTTTCAGTAACCCCCGAAGCAATCCCCTCCTCCCTCTACCCTGTCCCTGCTGTTAGCTGTCACTGCAAACTAGCAGTTTATATAAAGTCATGTAGTCTACACTCTTTTTGCCTGGCTTTTTCATTCAGCATGATTCAATGATGTTGGGGTATTTGTACTTTATTCTTTTCCATGGCTGAGCAGTATTCCATTGTATAGATATATCCATATGTTTAGTCATTCATCTGGATTTTACATGGTTATCGCCAATTTCAGACTATTGCAATTTAAGCTGCTATAAACATTCATGTATAAGTCCTGTGTGAACATGTTTGTTTGTTTTTTCTCTTAAATAAATACTTATAAGTGTAATGGCTGGTTCTATCATAGTTATATGTCTAACTTTTTAAGACATTGCCAAGTGGTTGTACCATTTTACAATCCTACTAGCAGTGTATGGGAGCCACACCTCTGCTAGTATTGGTGTGGCCAGTCCCTTTAATTTTAACTAATTTAATGGATGTGTAATAATATCCCATGGCAGTTTAAATTTACATTTCTCTGATTACTTATGAGATTGAACTTCTTTTTGCTTTTTTATATATTTCTTTTGTGAATTGTCTAGCAGTTTTTATTTTATTGGACTGGATATTTCTCCTTTTTTAAAATACTTTTATTGGCGGCTCTTACATCTCTTATCACAATCCATACATTCATCCAATGTGTCAAGCACATTTGCACATATGCCACCATCATCATTTTCAAAGCATTTTCTTCCCACTTGAGCCCATGATATCAGCTCCCCATTTCTCCCCCCTCCCTCCCCCACCTGCCCTCCCTCATGAACCCTTGATAAGTTATAGACTATTATTTTCATATCTTACACTGTTCTCTGTTGCCCCTCACCCACTTTTCTGTTGTTCATCCCCCTGGGAAGGGGTTATAGATTGATCCTTGATCAATTCCTCCTTTCTTCCCCAACCCTCCCCTTATCCTCCTGGTATCTCTATTCTCATTGTTAGCCCTGAGGGGTTTATCTGTCCAATTCCCTGTGTTGCAGGCTCTTATCTGTAGCAGTGTGCATGCTCTGGTCTAATCCGATTTGTAAGGTAGAATTGAGGTCATGCTAGTGGGGGAAAGGAAGCACCGAAGAGCTAGAGGAAAGTTGTGTGGTTCATCGATACTATACTGCACCCTGACTGGCTCATCTCTTCCCTGTGACCCTTCTGTGAGGGGATATTCAATTGCCTACAGATGGGCATTGGGTCTCCACTCCATACCCCCCCACCCCATTCACATTGGGTATGTTTTGTTCTGGGTCTCTGATGTCTGACATCTGATCCCATTGACACCTCATGATCACACAGGCTGGTGTGCTTCTCCAATGTCGGCTTTGTTGCTTCTCAGCTAGATGGCCTCTTGTTTATCTTTTATCCTTTAAGATCCCAGATGCTATATCTTTCGATAGCCAGGCACCATCAGCTTTCTTCTCCACATTTGCTTATGCACCCATTTGTCTTCAGAGATTGTATCAGGAAGATAAGCATCACAGAATGCCGGATTGTTAGAACAAAGTATTCTTGTGATGAGGGAGTACTCTAGATGAGGCCCAATGTTCACCTGCAACCTTAATCCATAACATATAGATATGAGTACATAATTCTATTCCCCTCTTGTTATGTATACATTTACATATGTACATGCCTGCATTTAGGCCTCTGTAAATGTCCTTTGCCCAGGTTCCTTCCTCAGTTTCCTTTTACTTTCCTTTTGTCCCATCTTGATGTTCAGCCTTCATTCAGACTTAGTAATTCCTCGCTGCTATATTGCCCTTGGTTAAGCCCCACTAAGCATCCTGTGCCCTTCTCTCCATTGATTTTAATTCACTTGTTGTTCCCTTGTCCCTGGGTTGTTTCCCTCACTCCCCTCCTTTCTCCCAACCCCCTTCTCCCATATCCCCCACCCCCAACCATTGGTTCTGTTCTTATCATCTCCGAATTATTTACCCTCCTATCTTATCTAGATAGACATGCAGACACATTAATAATCACAAAAGCCAGGCAAAGCCAAATAAAACAACAAAGGAAGTCACTGACAAAAATGGAAAAGCCTATAAATAGTTCAAAGTCTGTTGGCCTTTAAGAGCGTTTTCCAGTTGAGTCTGATGGGGTGCCACACAGTCTCCAAAGTCTATTCTTGGTATTCCCCAGGGATTTCATCACTCTGCTGCACTTACTGCCCTGTTGCACGCCCTTAGTGTTTCGCCCCAGCGTGATGGAGTCAGATTGTGCACAATTCCCGCACTGTTTCCAGTGTTGTCTCCCACAGCGCTATAGTTTAGTGAGGGACACCATGTCTTGTGGTGGGGTCAGCCCTATAGTCCTCTCTGTGCTTTGTCTGCTCTGAGCAGGAATATCATCCTTGGGGCTTGGTGGGCCAGGATTGAATTTGATCTTTCTATGGAGTTGTAAGCATTTTTTATTTATAGATTCGATATACGTCTTTTGCTTACTATATGTATTAAATATCCAAAGTGAGTCTTCTCTGTGTAGTACCTGCTGGGACTGGACTATCAAAGAAGATTTGTGCACACACATATCTGGAACCAGAGCTGGGATGGCTGCAATAGTCACAACCAGACAGACATCTCTGTCTTGTAGGAAACAGAAGGATTTCTCCCAAGCTGTCTCCCCCAAATATATGCCAAACGGAGCTGCTTGGGAATGACATACACTTGGAGGTAATCAGGAGTAGATCAGGGGTCATTCTCCCTAAGGGTTATCAGCCATCTAGAGCAAGAAGACACCACTGTTTATCCCACAAGTAGGATCCACTCCCTTCTATAAGGATAGTAGTTGTCTGTTTCCTTGTAGGAGACCCCAGAGAGGTCAAACCCGCCCAAGGATGACCAAGGTTAGGCTGCCATCATGAATCTAGGATCTGCCCATCTTGTCACAATCCCACTTCTCCCTCCACGTGGACCACCAAGTGGGGCTGAGGTGAGCATGCTACCATGAATTATGTCTGACTCAATTTCAATATTTCTCTTCTATCTCTCACATTCTCTATAACTTTACTATAATCTTTACTTACCGCTGTACAATTGCGCCTACCAGACCTGTAATGATGTGTTAAGGGCTGGCTTCCCCTGACATTTGTGATCACTCCCTGTGCCTAGTTCAGGCTTCTTTTTTTAAATGGAGGCTGCATTTACCTAAAGCAGTGGTTCTCAACCTTCCTAATGTCGTGACCCTTTAATACAGTTCCTCATGGTGTGGTGACCCCCAACCATAAAATTATTTTTGTTGCTACTTCATACCTGTCATTTTGCTACTGTTATGAATCAGGTGACCCCTGTGAGAGGGTTATTCAACCCCCAAAGGGGTCATGACCCACAGGTTGAGAGCCACTGACCTAAAGCAACTGTGTGTTAGGCAGGTCTCTCTAGATATAAAACTAGGGCACATATGACTATATCTATATATATAGATATATATAGATATATATATAGATATGAGGATAGGTATAACACAGTGAGAAGGAAGATAAGAGATAATTAGTTCACACAGCAGAACAGAAGGTTCAATTTCAACTCATTTCTGTGGAATAGTTAATATACTGGAAATCCTTCAGCTCACATAGGCTGCCGGGTCCACGGTCAAGGAAGCAGACAGTGGAGTCCTTCCTACCTCAGTCAATGCAGTCTTCCCACAGGCAGCAAACAGCTGGGTGGGTCAGCAACAGTCAGTAGCTCAGGAGCTTAGCGAAGCAGGACCGGATGGGAAATCGAATGCAAACAATGCAAGGCAACTAGATCCACCAGCCTCAAGCTCAAGCAATGTACTCACCAGCAGGCCAGAAGCGTACCCACAGATAGTGTAGCTCTCAGGTTGAGGCAGAGAAGTAGCTAACGCAGCAGCATCTGATCTGATCAGAGAGAGCAAGAGGGGTGGGGAGCGAGCCTTGCAGAGTTATTTATCTCTTTGCCCTCCAGTCAAACTGCGACCTGATTAATCCCACATGTTCCCATTGGCCAGGTTGACACAATGAACCTAACTATATCACAAAATGTTTCAGGAGACCAAGGTAGAAGATATCAAGCTTTTTAATGTCTGGCCATGGAAGTCCAAAAACCTCACTTCTGCTCCATTCTATTGGTCATATTCAAGAGGAAGGGGATTAGCTATCACCATTTAATTGGAGATATGACAACAACATCAAGATTATAGTCAGTGAATCTCCCATACCTGGTGTAATTAGAGATCTCTACAGTAGTGCAAGCTACCAAATGAGTCCTCATTGCTGAAATAACACTTATTTGAAGAATTATAGTTTTCAAAGTGTTTGCATACACTCATATTTTACCTCATAATAATCTTTTGAGTTAGGCTGATATTAATATCCTCATTTTTAATTAAATTTTTTATTGTGAATAGGTAAAGGTTTACAGAGTAGATCATACTTTTGCATTTAAGAATTCGTACACATTCTGATTCAATTCATCCATTACAATTCCCTTCAATGTACCATCGCTTATCCCACTTCCTCCCTGTGTTCCCTGTTTCCATTCCTCTTTCTCTCCTAACCCTCTGAAATGTGCCCAAGGGGAAATGCTCCTCTTTTGACCTTAAATGGTTGATTAATTCTAACCAGGAGGCGAGTTCAATTCAAGACCTGGCAAGCAAGGATTATAGTCTAGGGGTTCCACCAGTCTCTGTCTGACCAGGAAGTCTGCTCTCTTTTATGATTTTTAGTTCAGTTCCACATTCTTCCCCACTCTATCCAGGGTCTTCTAATGAGATCCTTTCAGAACACCTGGTAGTGGTAGCTGGGCACCATCTAATTCTTCTGGTCTCAGAGTGGCAGAGACTAATGTTTGCATGGTCCATTGGTTCACTGAACAAATTGTTTCCATGTTTCTATCGATTTTCATCACTCTTCTTTCCTGTGGATGAGGAGAGTCCAATATTGCTCCTTAAATGGATGCTGACCCTCCTCTAAGACCCTAGTCACTGTTCACAAAATTATGTAATATCCCATCTTAAAGAAGGTGCTTAAGTCTAGCAGTATTGGTGACTTGTCAGGGTCCAAGAGAAAGAATCAGAAGTAAAGCCCATCATGTTTAGTGTCCAGTACTTAAATGTTCTTTTCATTGCACAAACCAAATACTAGGTCTGTGACAGTTTCTAATGAATCGTTTATTGGTGAATTTACAGTAAGGGCTGTCTTTTAAAATAATCAGATTCCATTAAATATTGTATGAACCAGAAGTTTGGTGGTTGGGAGGAATGAGAATGAATGATTTGACTTAAAATTTCATCTCTGCTCAATGGCATTATTAAGCAGTTGATTAAAAAGCAAAGAAGGTAGAATTTTCTTTCCTAACACAGAAAGTAGCGATCCTCTGTTAGTAGGAAAAGCAAGGTAGAGAGCCGTTAAGTGTGTCAAATGTGGTCTCAGCTTGTAAACACACATATTTCCGTGCATACGTTTGCTGTCGCGTGCACAGCAATCATGTGGAAGCCTTTATAAAAGCTAGGAGTGTCCTATCTGAAAGCTCCTATGCTGTTTGAATTTTGAATATATTTAGTCTGGAAAAAATACGAGAGATCTTTAAGCTCCTTAATTTTTCAAAAACCTATCATGATGATAAGATTTAAAGCAATTTAACAATTTTGCAAGTTCCGTGGATGATGCAAGCATAAATAAACAGAACTTCAGGAAGTGCCACACTAAGGGTAGGAATTCCACCCTTGTTGAGTATTCCTCCAAACAGCAATTACTCTGGAAGTGTCTTCAAAATACTCAGTATTGGGAAATGTGCTTTTAAACAAAACAATATAAAAGTGTTCTTTGAGCTAGGCATAACTGGCTTCAAGGCAGTCACTGGTGTGGAACTCCAAAGACATAGATAATTCTTTCCAAAACAAAATGTGATCCTTTACACAGATCCCAAAACACAAATAAACAATCAAGGAAAAAGTGATCAAAATTTTAACATGCATGCATACATAAACACATCTCACTATAAAGTAAAGCATTCTCACCAGAAGTCTTATAAGATTGACGACAGTAATTTATTTAGAAATCTCAAAACAAAAGGTGGCCCACCTCAAACCTAAAACTGTGGAAGGGGGATTTGGTAAACTGACAAAACTATGAGGCCAAAGCAGAGTGAAAATGCTCGCCTTTAAGTCTGAACTTTGGGAATAGAGTGAGAAAAAAGAGCAAAAGGCTAAGGTCTGGGTAGGAATAGCATCTGTGGGCCAGGTATTCCAAAGTGGGCACCCCGGGCCAAGCCAAGAGAGGCGTTACCCAAACCTGTTGTAATATGCATGGCTGGGACTGAGAGTTAGCGCCCTTCTTGGGAGGGATCCGTGAAAGGCTGGTACGGACACAAGTTCAATGAAAACAATAGTTGCCATGAGGAGGCTTCAGAAAATTTGTTGAAAGTGAAACTGAAATATAATGGCAATTTTCCATGACCTTTTTTTTTCTTTTTTTAAATTTATTTTTTTAATTAATAAATCTTTTTATTGGGGATCATACAGCTCTTATCACAATCCGTACATACATCATTTGAGCAAAGCACCCTTACACATTCGTTGCACTCGTCATTCTCATAATTCACCTTCCACTTGGGTTCCTGGAATCAGCTCGGTTTTCCTTTTTTGCCCCCTTCCCCCTGGTCCCTTGATAGTTTATAAATAATTATTATATCTTATCTAAGCGTCCTCATATTTATTGAGTGACAGTGTTACTGGGGCATTTTCATACATCATCTCACTTATAATCTGTAGTGTTCTTGAAAACAGAAGATGATTCTATTTTTAAATGCAGTTGTGTGGCATACCCATTCCAAAGAAAGGGGACCCAGCAGAATGCTCAAATTATAGAACAATATCAACAATATCACATTGACATTGGCATTGACATTGACAGAGGTTCAAGCTGGATTCCGAAGAGGACATGGAACAAGATATCTCCTTGCTGATGCCAGGAAACAACCGTGGTCAGTAGAAGTCCAGAACATGCAGACCTGACCCACCTGGCGGCTGGGCTCGCCATGCCTACTGTATCGACTGCTCTCATGCTTCTGTCAAATACTTTAGATTTACCACAATTTGTTGTACTGGAAGGAATATAGACTTTGTGGTGAAAAGATCTAAATGTGAATTCTGCTTCCGTCCCAGTCTTAGCTCTCTGGAGCTGCTACGTGAGAAATACCACAAGTGTATGGTGTTCATAGACAGAAATTTATCCTCTCATGCTTTAGGAGCTGGAAGTCCAAATTGAGGGTGGCAGAGATTCTCTCTTTGTCGCTTTGGAGGAAAGTCCTTGTTTCCTTACAACATCTGTAGGTGTGGCATCCCTTGGAGATTTCCGTGTGTCTTGCATCTAGGAGGTTCACGGCACAAGAGCGCGTTCTTGGTGGTTCTGAAATTCCTCTGATCTAAAGAGATCAACTTAAGATACAACCTAATTCTGTAGATTGTATCCTGCCTTATTGTCATAACTGCCAAATTGCATCATGACATAACTGCCAAACCACTGCCAATCATGGGTGAGCCAAACTAATACATACCTTGGGGGGACACGATTCAATCCAGGACAGTCACTGTTGTTGTTGTTGTTGTTGTTAGGTGCCATAGAGTTGGTTCTGACTCATAGCGACCCCATGTACAGCAGAACTAAACACTGCCCAGTCCAGCACCATCCTCATACCTGTTCTTAGTTTGAGCCCATGGCTGCAGCCACCGTGTCGATCCGTGTCACCAGGGCATTCCTCTTTTTCACTGCCTCCACCGAGAATGGTGTCCTTCCACAGGGGTAGGTGTCTCCAGACAGCACGTCCATCCTTGTCTCTAAGGGCCATTCTAGTTGGACTTCTTCCATGACAAATGTGTTTATTCATTTGGCAGTCCACAGTAATTTCAATATTCTTCTCCAGCATCATAATTCATATTTGCCCAATGTGTGATCCTTTGACTGCTGCTTTCATGAGCATTGAGTGTGGATCCAAGTAAGACAAAATCCTGACAGGTTCAGTCTTTTCTCCATTGACCAGGATCTTACTTACTGGTCCAGTCGTGAGGATCTTGGTCTTCTTTACAGTGAATTGTGCTCCATTCTAAAGGCTGCAGTCTTTGATCTGCATCAGCAAGTGCTTCAAGTCCTCCTCACTTTCACCATGCAAGGCTGTGTCTCTGTATCTCAACGACTGTTAATAAAGTGAAGCTCAAAAATTTTGTCCAAGGCCATTGTCAGAAGGAAGCCAAGTTAGGAACTTGAACCTATGTCTGCTAGTGTGTGTTTTTTCATGCCGAAGTAAGTCTATCCCCCAAGCTATGCAGCATAGTAAGCATTTAGACCTATTACCCATCAATGGCAAGTATTTAAAATGCCTGCCCTTCAAATTTCTGCTTTACCAACAGCCTTTTTTCCCTCCTCCCTTCCATCTTAAGGACAGAGTCTCCCATATGAGGCATCCTGTTGCCTACCCACCTATCTAGGACCACATTCCACCAACTGACTCCTCTCGCTGGCATCTTCCAAGTCATTGTTCTCCCTTGGTTCCCTTGCTTAACCTACAACTCCCTTTGCAACCACTCCAGTCCCAAGGGGACCCCTCTCTCTGAGTTGCTCACCTTCCATGCTGACGACCAGGCTTCTTGCAAAGCCAGCCGAAAGCCTTCCTCGGTTTCTGTACTCCCCAGTCCTGCCGCAGATGACCGTAATTCCGTGTGTACCCCCAGAGAGCCCACGTGCGCCTTCCTCCAGGGCCACATCCAGGCCGTAGCTCAGCCCTCCTCGCGGCTATCCTTTCTTGCTCATGCGATACACTGATCACGTTCTTGAAACACACTTTTCTCTTGGCTTCCCTCCTCGGCCAGGCTCCATCAGTCCCATAATGTCTTTCAGAATGGCCCTCCTCTTCAGAAAGGACCCCCCTGAACATCCAGACGCAGCCTAGTGCTAATAAGGCTTGGTCATCCAATAATAGACCCTCGAATGCTTCCTCTCCCCGTGCTCGCTACTGCTTCCAAAGAACCCAGCACCTGGCACAGCTGGTCTAACTGCCTTTGGACAGTTGTCATGCTCACTTTAATGTGCCTCTCTGAAGAAGCCATGTTCACCTTGCAGCATGCACCAGATATCACATGACAGTGACACGCAGGGTAGATCTTGGCTCAAAGCAGAGAATACCATAAAGATTTACTTGCGTTTTATTGACTGAGCCAACACACTTGACTCTGTGTATCATAACAAACTATGGTTAGCCTCGAGAAGATTGGGAATTCCAGCACACCTAATTGTGCTCCTGTGGAGCCTGCACACATCAAGAGGCACTGGTGAGAACAGAACAAGGGTGCACTTCATTGTTTAAAATCAGGACAGGTTGTATTCTCTCACCATGCTTGTACAATCTGTGTGCTGAGCAAATCATCAGAGAAGCTGGCTTATACGAAGAAGAATGTGGCATCAGGATTGGAGGAAAGCGTATACGACCTGGGGTATACCATCTGATGAACTTTGCTTGCTGAAAGTGAAGAAGACTGGAAGCACCTGCTGATGCAGATCAGGAACGCTGGCCTCTGGTATGAATTACAACTCAATGTAGAGATCACAATCCTCACAACTGGACCAATAGGTCACATCATGGTAAATGGGGAAAAGGTTGAAGTTGTCAAGGACTTCGTTTGCTTTCATCCACAATCAATGCTCACGGGAGCAACACTCAAGAGACCAAAAGATGTGTTGACTTAGGTGACTATAGTGGACAAGCTCTTTTTAGAGTAGTGAAGAGCAAGGATGGTACTATGAGTGCTGAGGTGTGCCTGACCCATGCCATGGTGCTCCCCATTGTCTCGTGTGCATGTGGAAGTTAGACATTGAATAAGGAAAACCGAAGAGGAATCGGTACATGTGAGTCATGGTGTTGGAGAAGAATATTGAAAGTATCATGGACTGCTTCCTTATCATGAAGTAAGTCCAGTGTGCTCCTGAGAGGCAAGGATGACAAGACTTTGTCTTACACACTTTGGACATGTTGTCACGAGAGACCAGCCCCTGGAGGAGGACATCATGTTTGGTAAATTGGAGGGGTGATGAAGAAGAGGAAGGCCCTCAATGAGACGGGCTAACACAGTGGCGGCATCCAAGGACGCAGGCATAACCAACTGTGAGAATGGCGGGGACGCGTGCAGTGTTCCCTTCTGCTGTGCACAGGGTTGCTATTGGTCGGAGCTGACCCCGTGGCACCTAACAACACCGTCGCAATCCGCAGGGCCTTCCACAGGCTCTTCTTTCTGATCTACCCCCCCCACCCCGCCGCAGGTGCGCAAAGAATAGGAAATGAGGTCACATCAGGTATATGCGAGACCCCTAGCTTGCTGGCCTCCTACCTCACCGCAGTACCTCTTGTACTGAATCACTGCCTGTGGGCGTCACTGCTCGCAGGTGAGCCCAAAGGTATGGCTTTCTCTCGGGAATTTCATTCTCCCGATCCAGATGTAATGGACTTAATGCAAACCAATAAGGGGTCAGTTTTGCATAAAGGTAGTCTTCCTACTAGCACAGTAAGCATACCACCAATATCAGATTTCTGGGGGAAAGAGGAAGTGACAGGGGAAAGGATTTCACCAATCTTTTGCTGACAGCGAGCCTTTGAGGACGGGGACTCCCAGCTTCCTCATGGATGCCTGTACCTCCAAAGAACAGCATCTGCGGCCTTGAAGGCTGGTCTCCAAACAAGCAGCCATCAAGTGTGGCGACAACCAAGTCCACATGGAAGAAGCACACCAGCCTGTGTAACCCAAGGACTGTAAACAATACAACCCAGATCTGAAAGAGGGACCAGTGACAGAGATTAAATTGTGAACGCCCGGCTTGCAGAAGGCTGTGGGTGCCGCGTGGAAGTGCAACGTCCATTTGCTGGGTCCCCCATGGGTTGAGTCTCAGTGAGTCCCCTCTGGCCGTAGTTAAGAGATGGGCTAGCCGTGCTGTCTTACAGACAGCATTGTAAAGGCGATTATGGACGATGTAGTTAAGTTAAAATGTAATACCCTATCATTTGCTCTTCCTTTTGACCCATTTTAAAGTTGTTTCTGTTTTTAATATTTCCTGCTATCTTTGGTAGAGGTTTTTCTGTTTTATCTAGTCATTGTTGTTGGGGATTGTTTGGTTTGTATGATTCTGTATGACTGTGTTTTGTTTGATATGAATTTCCATTTGTGAAATCCAAGATAGGTAGATCTATAGAGAGAGTGGCTGGATAGGGGCAGGGGAGGAGGGGGTGATGGTGGTGTTGTTAAGGGGGGGTGAAAGGGGAGCTAACAACAATAAGTATATAAATAAAGTGTTGTGAAACTGATTGTGGTGATGATTGCACAAATCTTCTTAATATGATTGAATGGTTAAATTGTATGATATGTGAAGTATATGCCAACAGAACCATTTTAAAAGAATGTCTGCACCCCAAGTGTGGCCTTGGACATAGTAGAGACCCTGGGAATAAGGCATAAAGGGCATCGATCTCCTGACAGAACAAAATTCTTGTCTTCCAGCCTTAACCATTCCGCTGACTTCAATATAGACTGGCACACACACATAATAATGAAGAAAAAGGAAAGCCAAACTCTAGAGATAACTCCGTTTCCAGCTGCAGAAATAAATTACGCAGAGCCCCCTTGGGGGGAACCAGTTACATTTGCAGAGCCGCTGAAGGCTGGAAGATGCTTGCATTGGGGCTGTTCATCCTCCAGCCGCTTAGCCTTCACAAGCTACTCAGCCTATATGTTCAAAAGATCATCTGTCCATCTCCAGGAGAAACAATGGGACTTCAGAAGGGCATTCTAATCCCAAACTAGCTTGTCAGTTAAAGCATTATTTTGGGGGGCATGGTGTTATGCTGAGCAGTTCTAACAGAGAATTAATGAGAACCCCACAGTTGGAAATAACTGCATTCAAGAGCTTCTTGGAATGTGTGTGGTGAATATAGGTAACAAAACACTTGCCATTTCACCGCTTTTTACATGTCTAATTCAATGACATTAATCATGCTCACTGTTCAACTATCACCACTATGTATTTCCACATTTTCCAGTATCCTTAACAGAAGCTCAGAGTCCCCTAAGAATGAGTCATCTTTTCCCTCTCCCTCTTGCCAGCCCCTGATAACCATCAAAAGCTCAGGTCTCTGTATATTGTAGCACATACAAATATACTTGTAGGCATAAGTGCACCTATACGTGTGTGTTTGGGTATACAACATATATATTTATATATATAATAAAGCACAGATGGAGCATAGTTATGGAAGTTCCTGAGAAATATCTGAGTATCCAGAGGGCTTGAGGTTTACTGGGTTAAAGGATTCAGGACCATAGTCTTATGAGACAACTCAGTCAATTGGCATATTAGTTTAAAATGTCCTACATCCTCATTTGGTGAGTAGCAACTGAGATTTTAAAAACTTGCCAGTAGCCATCTAAGAATTATTGGCTTTTTCCCATGTGGAGAAAAAGAGGATGAATCAAATTAAAGATTCAAAGAAGATTAGCAGCTCATATGAACCACAGGCTCTTTTAGCCTGCGACACAAAGAACTAGATGGTGCCTGGCTACCACGACCAACCTTTTATGACCAGAGACGTGATAGAAAGGCCTGAACAGAATGGATGCTAAATATAAAACAAACCTCAAATCCCTAAAAAGGGACTAGACTTACTGAACTGACAGATATTATAGGAACTTCTGAGCCTATTAACTTGAGCCTACTGGTGTTAGGTGCCATGGAAACAGCTACAACCCATCGGGACCCTAGAACCACAGAACAAAGCACTGCCCAGGCCTGCACCAGCCTCACAATTGCTGCGACATTTGAGCCCATTCCTGCAGCCACGGTGCCGATCCATCTTGTCCAGGGTCTTCCTTGTTGTCACGGCCCTTCTCCTTGACCAAGTGTGACGTCCTTTTCCAGGGACTGGTCTCTCTTGATAACATCTTAGGACCTTTTCATTTGGAACCTACATTCCACATGATGTTTTCAGGCTTATCCATGTCATCGTGTGAGCAGGCCTTCGTCTCTCTCTGTTTCCGAGGAATACCCGATTGTGAGTAGGAGGGAGCTTCAGAAAGTTATGGGGAAATTCCATGATCTTCTCAACCCACGATCCCACAAACTTACTGCAGCCCTTTCCTCACACACCGCATTTTGTCTATCCTTGCGTCTGCTGATGGACAGGCAACCTTGTGCCACTCTGGGGTTCCTGTGAACAACGCTGCAGTGGACATTTCTGCTTTCAATTCCTTTGGGTAAGCCTAGCAGTGGAATAGCTAAGCCATCTGTTTTTAACTTCCTGAGAAATCACCCAACTATTTCCCACAGGGTCTGTACCATTTCACAATCCTGCCAGCCACGGGTATGAATCCCAGTCTCTCCATATCCTTGTCGACATTTGCCGTAATTTGGGGTTTTATTCACAGCCACCTAACTGGGTATGAAGTGACGGAGAGCTCATTGTGGTGTTGATTTGCATTTCTCTAATGATTCGTGGTGTTTCAGATGTTGGTGGGTCATTTGCATTTCTTCTTTGGGGCAATGTCTACAGCTTTTGTCTCCAGTTGGATTGGGTCGTTTGTCTTTTTGTTGTCCCGTTGTAGAAGTTCTTTTTTATATTCTAGATGTAAAAGTCTTTCTGGGCTAGAGGTCGTCTGGGCTCTCTGGTCCTGCTCATCATAAGAACCGTGCAGGGCGGGTTCTAATGAGCAGGGAAGGCCCCCATCTCCTTCGGGCTCTGGTTGTGCGACGCTTGAGGGACAGATGTGAGACGAGCGTGATTCTTAACTTTAGAGACATCCTGAGACTCACTGAACAGTTCCAGTAAGTTCAGCACCCCCGTGTCTAACGAAGGCATGGAGGGAGCTGGCAGTTCCAACTTGTGCATCTCAAGTCCCAAAACTCATTGAGTCGATTATGACTCAGTGCAGCCCTGGAGAGGACTGCTCCTGTGAGTTTCCGGGACTGTGAGCCCTTTTGGGGAGTGGAAAGCCCTGTCTTTTCTCTCTCAGAGCAGCTGGTGGGAGTAGAAAGCCCTGTCTTTCTCTCTCAGAGCAGCTGGTGGTTACGTCCTGCTGACCTTGAGGTTAGCAGCCGACCCAAGGTGTAACGACTACGCCACCAAGCTCCAGAAGACACCAAATAATGCAGTTAGCCAAGTCAGCTCAGTAGGCCATGTCGGCACAGTGCCCTGGCTTACCACCCCCCACCTCTGAAGTCTCCATCTCCCTGGGCTGGGCTGGGCCTGGGTAAACAAATCCGCCTCCGATCACGTGGCAAAGGTTGCCTTTCTTCACCGTCCTCTCTGCGCTTTGGAAAACTGAACAATTAACAACTAGAAAGGGTTTTGTGACAGTTCATTGCCCTGTACCTGATTTGGGAAGACTGAAAAATGGTCCTTTCAAAAAGCCTCTTTGGCTAATTTCCTCCCTTCCTTTCCCTTCCCTTCCCCCAGAACCTAAGCCCTCAGATTCTCCCAAGGGATTTGATAGAAAGCAGCCCATCTGGAATATTCTGCTGACAGAAAGGTTGTAATTGATGCCAGCCGCAGAACTGCTTCAGTTCCAGAGAAAGTGGCCTCCCTTGCAGTGAGGTTCACTCTAGACAGGCCTCGCCGCATTCGGTCATGTTGTCGCCTCAGCCACCACCATGGTGCCCAGTAAACGTTCATCAGACTGAATTAGGTGCATTGAAGTCCCTTGGTCTCTCTGGATCTTATCCGAAAGTAGCAATAATCATACTTAGTTCACAGAGTCACTTGATCCTATTGTGCAGCTGACTTCTCAAGAAAAAAGTCCATTCGTTTCCTATTGCTTAAAGGATAACCCAAGTGCAGGCTCTTGCAGCGTCGGAGAGACGTGGGTTCAAATCCAGCTTTGGGGTTTATGAGATGGATGTTAGTGAATGAGTTACTTAATCTTTCCAAGTTTCAGTTTTTGTTTTTTTCTTTTTTTTCATTTTATTAGGGGCTCATATACAGTTTTGTTTTTTTTTTTTCATCTGTAAAATTAGGAAAGCCAGCTCTACGTTATAGAGCTTTTGTGACTATTAAATGGAGGTACATGTAATCCCATGGCGCAATGCACCCTGGATAGGAAGTGTTCCAGACCATCTGTTGCTACCATGTGTACAATGCAGGCACCTGGGCTTAATCGGAGTTTTTTGCTGAGTGAATAAATGAATGAGCGAAGATATCTGTGTCAGTTAGGATTGTGTGTGCTTGTGACAGAAACCCAACTGTAGCAACTAACCAAATAGATGATGATTTTTCTCACATGAAATCAAGCCCTGGAAGTGTGCAACCCAAAAGTGGTACCAAAATAAGAAGCCGCTGAGCATTTCTTCATATGCTTGTGGGCTGTTTGGATAGCACCCCTGGTGAGCTGTCTGTTGGTCCTTGGCCCACTTTCTAACTGGACTCTTCATCTTCCTTGTGGCAGTGTTGCAGTTTCCCACGGATTTTGGAAATTAGTCCCTTATCTGTTGTGTTGATGTTAAAACATCTTCCCACTCCATGGGTTCTCATTTCACTCTTCTGATGAAGTATTTGAAAAACAAAACAGCTCTATTGGCACTTACTCCATAATATATCATACAATTCAATAGTTGAATCATATCAAGGAGAGCATAAAATCATTACCGTAATCTATTTTAGAACATTTTCTTCTTCCTTGTACTCATTATTAGGGTAATTATTATTTTTTAAATTGTGGCATAAATATACACAAAAAAATTCTCCAATTGAACAACTTCTCCATGTATAATTCAGTGCCATCGATTATACTCTCCGTGTTGTACAACCATTGTTGATATCCTTTTCCAAATTATTCCACCACCATTAACATAAACTCAATGGTTCCTAGGCAAAAACTCTTCTTCTTTCACCATGGTAACCATTGGTCCATTTTGGTTTTTTGTTTTAATTCGTTTTCTTGATATCCTATTCACATATCATACACTTCAATGGTCAAGTTGATTGTAAACAGTTGAATATACATCACCACAATCAGTTCTAATGCTCCCCCCCGTGTTCATTGTTGGCCCCCAATTCCTTTCACCCTACCCACCCCACCCCTGTCCCTGATAAACCATTGCATCAATTATTTTCTCGATGTATCCCCTCCTTCTGTGCTTTTGATGAAGTCTTTTGATGCACATAGTGCCCTTTTTGTTCCGCAGGTCCCGCTCAGCTACTTTGTCATCTATGTGTGTTACCTTCATTACATGAGAGGGTGTGTCTATGCCCTGCCATAGAGCCCTAAGTGTGTCCCTATTTTCTTGGTGATGATCTTTATAGTTTTAGGATTTACATTTAGGTCTTTGATCCATTTGGACTTTCTGTGTTAGTCAGAGTTGACTAAAGAAACAAATCCAGAGACACTAATGTGTGTAATAGAGAACTTTATATCCAAGAGTAATTATATATTAAGAAAACATTCCAGCCCAGTCCAAATCAAGTCTATAAGCCCGTTATTAGCCCATGTCTGATGCCAATCCATGGCATAGTGGTAATTCATTGGGCTATTAACATCAAGGCCAGCAGTTCAAAATCACCAGCCACTCCACAGGAGAAAGACATGACTTTCTACTCCCATAAAGAGATACAGTCTTGGAAAGCCACAGGGACACCTGCCCTGTCCTATAAGGTTGCTATAGTACAGAACTGACTCAATGGCGGTGAGTTCGGTTTGGTTTATCCATGAACATGGAGTATTCTTCCATTACGTGGCTACCTCGTGGTTCCTTGTAGTAGTGCGCTGTGGTTTTCTTTTATATTTCTATTTTTCTGGTTAGATGTATTCCTAAGTATCTCATTTTTTGTGTGACTATTATGAAAAAACAAAATAAGATCAAAACTCTCATACCAAAGTTAACAGACTGTGGAAGTTGCCAAAGGGAGTGAGGGCGGAGGGAGGGTGCAGGAGGGCAGTGGGCTGGACTGTCCATGGGTAAGGGCTTGGGTGAAATGGAGCAGGCCATGGGAAGAAGGGGGTGGGATGATTGGAGGGTTGGATTGGTGGTTTGGACCACCGAATGCAAAGCTGATGATCTGAAATGTAACCACCACCACCCCAGTTAATTTACAATTTTAAAAAATGTTTTAAAAGAAAGAAGTCATTGAAGACCCAAGTTGCCTCTTAAAATGCTGACTTCATCCTCAGATTTTAAGATGCTCTACTGTGGGGGACCAGCCTTTCACAACCTCATTGGTCCAAGGGGCAGTTGTGCAATTGAGGGGTAAAGAGACACCAGACAAGATTAAGCATCAAGGGCTCACCTTCTTCCATGATGACCGGAACCAGAATGAGGCCACACTTTATTGATTCACAGGCTTATATCATCTTGCACAAGCATGCCATGGTAAGCACATACATGTAACAGGAGGGAGATGAGCTAGGGGTGTACACGCAATAGGAAGGGGTGGTACTGGAGGCATACATGTGACAGGAAGGCACGTAGGTACCAAGATGGGTAGGTTCTAGAGTCAAGAGGGCAGTCTAACATTTGTCTCCCTGTTGGCTTGACCTTAGGTGTCTTTGAGCTCTTCTCCAAGGGAACAATCTATGATCCTTAACAGAAGGGAGTGGGCCCTACTTAGGGTGGGACAGACAATAGGGTCTGACTGTCTTTGACGGCAGACAACCTTCAGGCAAATAGCCTTTAAGCAGTTGACCTTCAAGCATATATAGTAGCAGCCATGTACTTGCAAGTAGTATCTTAAAATTGGCATTATTATGGGGGACATCATGGAGGATAACTTTTACTTAGGAGACAGTGAGTGGGACACATCTCCAACCCACAAACATGAAGGAGCCCCAGCATCGCAGACTCCTTAACATATGAATGTTGAGAGTTTGCCCACACACTCTCTTCCTGGTTCTGTTTCCCAAACTCTACTTCCAGAAATCCTGTCCATGTTCTGTTCAGGAAGAAGCAGAAAGGGCTTCAGTTGCCTCTTCAGTAAAATGGAAACAGTCTGGCTCCCATTGCACCGAACCATTTTGTCATTCACCAACCAGTTCAGAGCCATTGAAGAACTGCTTATTTGGAATAATGCCCTTTAATAGGCCATCTAGGTTTCAACTCATTGTTCAGAATGATAATTGTGAAGCTATGTGGCAACATAATAAAGCCCTGGTGGTGCAGTGGTTACACGATGGACTGTGATCCGAATGGTAAGCAGTTCGAAACTGCCAGCAGCTCTGCAGGACAGAGACTGGGCTTTCTACTCCCATAAACAGTGACAGTGACCGTTCCCAGAAACACACAGGGGCCACTATGAGTCAGCATTGACTCCATAGCAGTGAGTTTGTTTACTGATGTATTTTAGTGGTTACATAAGGAAACATGTATAAATCTTAAGTGACTAAAGGCAGGCTGTGAGGGGAGGGGAGTGAAATGAGGAGCTGATACTGAGGGCTCAATTAGAAAGAAAATGTTTTGAAAAAGGTGATGGTAACATATGTACAAATGTGCTTGACACAATGGATGTAGGGAGTGTTGTAAGAGCCCCCAATAAATTATTTTTTTAATTACTAGGGTCTAAAGCAGGCTGCAACATTCGGCCTAGGTGCTAACATTGTGTAGTGAATGAAAGCAACTCACAGACAACTTGTGGATGATCTCATTTTTGGAGAGAAAAAAAGAAACAAAAGCTAGCTGGGGTGAGGTCATGGAAACATTCCTTTTTAGCTCTATAGACTTCAAGTGTTATGAAATTTAGCAGCATATATTTATTGATATATTAATTATCTAACAAAATTAATTATAAATGAGTATAACTTTGTTTATGGGTGCTGCCATAGCAGAAATACCACGAGTGTGTGATGTGAAGAAGCAGGAATTTGAGGAGGCTAGGAGCCTGAACTCAGCTCTCTCTGCTGGCTGTGGGGGAAGATCCTTTTCCCAGCTTCCATGGCCCTGGAATGTCTTCGTTCCCAGGCAATCTCCACGTGGCATCTACCTGAGTCCAATCTGCTCTTTCTGTACATCAGAAGTGATTAGCTTTGGGTGAGGGGGGTAAGGTGTGTCTTGGAGAATTTGATTACATTGCTGCTGATGAGTAAACTGGTAGGAGCAACCTCTCCTTGGGGAAACACACTGAATATTTATATAGAACCCAAGGGAGAACACACACAGGAATGTGTTCCTTGCTGACACTTTTGACCCGGTTCCTATCCAGCCCTTGGTGACCCAAGCCAGGTGGTGTAGACTGCTGGAATTTAGATTCTGTCCTTTTGAGGCACACGACGCCCTTCATAGGCCACACCAGGATTCGGTGAGGAAACTCCGCTAAGCGGACCCTCACACTCACCTGTAGCAGATGGAAGGCTCCGGCGTGCTCCGGTGGACTTGGGGCTGTAACGCCCTAGTTCCCAGAGCTATGGGAGTGGAGCTCCTTTGACTTTGGTTTGGATATCTTGCTTTGAGGGTGCTCAGTAAAGGGGGTCCTGGGAGGACCATACACTTGCCATTTTGATGCCCTCCTTGTTTTCTTATGGCATGTATTAATCTGGTCGGCATGCTTCTGCCTTTGAGAATGAATACTATTGAAAGTTTTGCCCTATCACTGACCTCTATTGTTTGTGCAGTGTCCAGTCATTTAAGAGTTTAAGCTGTACAAGTTAATAATTCATGTATTGAAGTATATACTTGTATAATTCCCTTTCCTGAACAGTGTTTTAAACTCAATGCCATTGGCTACAGAGTTGCAGTGGGCCCCGGGGTGATTTGGGCAGTGTTTTGTTCGGTTGTACACAGGGCTGCTGAGGGTTGGAGCTAGCTCAGTGGCACCTAACAACAGCAACCATCATAAAGTGATCATGATGTCGCTAACGTGAACATATGTAAACCACAGATGTATGAATAGATTTGGGACTCACATTTAACTCTAGCACCAATCTAAGAATGATTAGTTCTTAGGACACCCTACTCGATGCTCACCCTCATGAAGAGATCCCTGAAGATATGAGTGTTACAGCAAAGTGTGGGGAAGGAGCGAGATGGTGCCCAGCTATCAGAAAGGTTAGTGTTCTTGGGTCTTAAATCCTTCTTTAAAACAAGAAGCCATGTAAGTGAGACGTCAACTAAGACCACAGGAAACAACGGGAGACATTGTGGGGTGGGAGACAGAGGAGAGGGGGAGGTAGGGGAAAGGGATCAGGGAGCCAATAAACCCAGGGACAAGGGAACAACAAGAAATCTAAAATCAATGACAAGGAAGGTGTAGAACGCCTGGTGGGGTTTGATCAAGGGCAATGTAGCCAAGAGGAATTCCTGAAACCCTAATGAAGGCTGAACATGATAGTGGGACAGGAAGAAAGTAAAAGGAACTACAGGAAACAACTAGGAGGCAAAAGCCACTTATAGTATAAATATAGGCATGTACATATGTGTATACCGTATATATTCAAATATAAGCCGACCCAAGTATAAGCTGAGGTACCAATTATTACCTGGGAAACCAGAAAAACTGATTGACTCAAGTATAAGCCTAGGGTGGAAAATGCAGAAGCTATTGGTAAGTTTCAATAATCAAAACAAATGAAAATAAAATTCCTAAAAATTGAGACATCAGTGGGGTAATGTATTTAAATATTTATTTTAAATAAAAACATAAATAAAAGGACAACAAGTCATTTAACATTAGTAAACCAGCACAGTAAGTGGAAAATAGGTTCAACAAAAACAATAAGGTATCAACAATGATACCTTAAGAGTACTATTCCCTGAGCTCAATCAGCGACCAAGCTAAAATGTAAAGAGTTCAAATCCTTCAAAACTGGATTCCTCATCATCATCCGTATCCCAATGCAGAGCTTCAGCTGGTGTGAGGTCATCATAGACGCTGTCCTCACTGAGATCGCCGTCATCACCATCACTGCTGTCATTTTCATACAAAGCGCAGTCTTCACTGCCATCCATAGCATTGCTAATATTACATTTCTGGAAGGCACGTCGCACCATGTCTTCTGGAATGTCTTCCCATGCATCTTGAACCCACTTTGCTATTAACTCTATGTCAGGCTTCATGAGATTTCCTCCTTTTGTTAGTCGGGCTTGACCAGATGACATCCATTCATGTCACATCTTCACACAAGGTCTTTAAAAGGCTTATTCAAAGATACACATTATAGGACGGCCCTGATTGGTTACATGTGAGTAAACAAACATGCAAAGCTCTGCAGTGTCAGCGGGGCTTTGAGTGAATAGCAGAGAAACGGCAGTCACCCGCGAGATAAGTTACCTGAGGGTAACTGTTACCTGAGCGGGGGGGGGGGGGCAGCGAGATGTTACACCTCGCTGGGATACCACTGACCGTGTATAAGCTGAACCCAAGTTTTTCAGCAAATTTTTTGTGCTGAAAAACTTGGCTTATACACAAGTCTATACGGTATATTAATATATGACAATAGGGATATAGAGCTATGTACATGTATGTTTATATATTAAGTATTAAGGAAGCAGACACACCTTGGGTCTCTACTCAAGTCCTCCCTCAATGCAAGAATACTATTAACCTGGCATTCTGTGATGCTCACCTTCCCAATAGAATCACTGAAGACAAAAAGGGTGTATAAGCAAATGTGGTGAAGAAAGCTAATGGTGTCTGGCAATTAAAAGACATAGTGTCTGGGCTCTTAAAGGCTTGACCTTAAATAGCAGCCATCTAGCACAAAACAACAAAGCCCAAATAGAAGAAACACACCAATCTGTGTGATCACGAGGTGTCAATAGGATCAGGTATCAGGCATCAGAAGACCCAGAAAAACCCCAATCATATTGATGCAGATGAGGGGGGTGGAGTGGAGACCCAAAGCTCATCTGTAGACAATTGGATGTACCCTCAGAGAAGGGTCACAAGGAAGGGATGTGTCAGCCAGGGTGTATTTTAGCACCGACAAAACACACCACATTCCTCTTGACACACAGAATCCAGGACAGATAAATCCCCAGGAACAGTCATGGGAGTAGCGATACCATGAGGGTAGGGGGAAGCTGGAGGGAGAAGGGGGAGAAAGAGGGAACCGATCACAAAAATTGATGTATAAACACCCCCCTCTTTCCCAGGGGGATGAACAACAGAAACGCGGGTGAAGGGAGACAGTGGATGATGTAAGATATGAAAACCATAATCTAATTTATCAAGGGTTCATGAGGGTAAGACAGGGGTGGAGGGAGGGAGGGACAAAAGAGGAGCTGATACCAAGGGCTCAAGTAGAAGGAAATGTTTTGAAAATTATGATGGCAACATAGGTACAAATGTGCTTGATACAAATGATGTATGGATTGTTCTAGAACTGTAAGAGCCCCCAATAAAAATTTATTTTAAAACAACAAGAAGAAGCACACCAGCCTGTGTGATCCATGGATGGTAGATGATATATTCCAAATCCGAAGAAGGTAGCAGGATCAGCGCTTCAATGACGGACGCTCAGTCTGCAGAAGGCTATAAATGGCAGTGTAAGCACAGAACCCGCTTCTGGGTCCACACGAGGACTAAGCCTCCAGGGACCCCTCTGACCGTAGACCATACACAGCGTGGGCAGGTCGACCACGCAGAAGGAGTTAGGTTAAAACGTTAATACTTCGTCGCTCCCTCTTCTTTCTGACTCATGTTAAAGTTTTTTTCTGTTTTAATATTTTCTGCTTTCTTTCTGATTAAGGTCTTTTTAAACATTTGCACAGTCTCGGTTTGTTTGCTTCAGGATTGAGTTTAATAGGACTTTCTGTCTGTGAGCTCCAGGATAGGTAGCGCTATAGAGACAGTAACTGGGGGATCATTGCCCAGGCACAGGGAGGATGTGGGGAACTGGGACGCTGACAACAATTAGTAGGAGAAGAAATGTTCTGAAATTGGTTGTGGTGATGATCATACAAATCTTCTTCATGTGATTGAACAATCAAATTAGCTGATATGTGAAATGTATGACAATAAAGATTTTTTTAAAGTATCTATATGCTCGAGTATAAGCCGACCCGGATATCAGCCAAGGCACCTAATTTTACCACAAAAATTGCATTAAAAATATGCTGAAAACCCCGGCTTATCCACGAGTATAGACAGTAATTAGGTTTAGGCCACAGCCTACACTGATAATAGCCTCACTGACACGACAAAGAACGTCTATTTCTAAACAGGATTAGCTTCACAACATCTGGGTTCTAATTCCAACCACATGTTTCTCAGCTCAGACCTGAGACTGTCCAGTGGGCGTCCAGCTCCCTGTAGACAGGGCCGAACTACCTCTGAGAGTTCCTGAAACACTAACTGCACCGGAGAGAGCGCCTTGCTGCCTGGGGCCTGGTGGTTTCCAACTGCTGCCCAAAGGGTAATCCACTCGGCCACCAGCGCTCCTCTGAAATATGTATTTGGAGGAGATGCAAGTCCATCCATAACAGTACAGTGTGCGATAATACAACAATACAAAACCATGCAAGCACCGGGTAAAACTTGGAATTCTAGAAAAACAAAATCAGTGAGTGGCTTTGTCAGGCTGGAAGAATTATAGGAGAAAAAAATCTTTATGTGTGCTCTTATTGATTTGTTTATAGGTGTAACAGAATTGATGTACATAAAATATCATTTTATCCCAAAATATGTCAAAATGAGGGGCAGATTGAATTCTGAAACTGTCCCTGTAGGGTTTTTTTTTTAGCGATAATCAGGAGATGTACTAATTGAGAGGTAAGACCCAAAGTGCCTAAATTAAGTCTAAGCTTCGGCTTTGGCAGATTACCTGGATTGCTCGACACCAACCTACGTTAGCTGAAGCCAATGGAAAAGAGTTCATGTTCCTTTCCCCAGAGGCACTGAGAGTCTAAAACAAGCCAAGGAGACCTAGGACAATACAATCTTCCTCTCTCCACAATGCCACACTGGGTGTCTGGTCGCCAATCACCGAGCTCAACTGCGTCTGACTGACAGCCTGGGAGGTGGGTTTAAGGAGGATGGAGCCCTTGGGCGAGGTGCTTGGAGCTTCCCTCCTTTGCAAATGGGAGGCGATGATCTAGATCATTAACTCTGGCTCCGTGAAAGCCCAGCCACGCGGAGCAGCTCAAGGTAACGTAACTGTCTAGGAAGAGTCGCTCCGTTAGTGAGTGGGAACTTCATGCTGGGCCAGTCATCACTAACTGCCCCGATGGACTCCTTAGCACGCTGTCCTCCTTACAGGAGCCGTCTTAGCCCCTGGCACACATGCCCCGTTTACCAGAACCTCGAGTGACTCCAAATTCCAGGCTCTTAAGCTGTGCTTGTCAAGAAGGTGGACAATGCCATGGCGGCTCAGGGAACAAGCAAATCTATCTTGGAGGACATCCAGCCAGCGTGCTCCTTAGAGGCCAGGGTAGGCACATTCTTTGGAGAGACCAGTCCCTGGAGAAGGACACCTGCTAGGTTAAGCCGAGGGGCAGCGGAAAAGAGGGCAAGATGGAGTGGCCTGTGGCTGCCAAGACAGGCTCGGGCATGAGAACAGCCGTGAGGGCAGCCAGGACCAGGCCGTGTGTCATTGTGTTGTGCACAGGTCACTGCGAGTGGGAAGGACTCAATGACACCTAGCCGTGACAGCCACAAACTGCTCAGTGCTTTCACTGGGCGTTCACACCTGGAAAGAGTTCGGCTTCACGTGAATTGGAGGAATGCTCCATGGGTGTGAAGACAAAAGAAATTCTCTGGATGCTCTCAAAGCTGCAAACAGAGTCCCCACGCACAAAGTCACGGCAAGTTCATGTCTACCCAGGTGCACACAGCACAACTTTTAGATAGTTAGGCATCTTTTTTTCTTTTTGTTTTCCTGACAAAGACTATATCACCTGATCCATAAAGACCAATTCCAATCCCTGCTTTGAGTTCATTCCAGCTCGGCACGTAAACCGGCTCCATAGGATTTCTGAAGCTATTATTTAGAGTCAAAGGCCTGACTTTTACTGGCCCTGCAGAACGAGGAGTGGTTTCCAACTGCTGACCTTGTGGTCACGACACCACCAGGGCTCCCTTTCTGAATCGTTCCTATTAAAAGGCCATGTGATTGCTCTTCATAAAGGCAGGGCAGAGCCGCAGAGTCATCGGTGCTGACAAGAATGAGAAGGGGTCCCATGAGAAAGACCAAGTGCTGGCGCTCATTCCTCTGGATTACGTCTTCTCAAATGTACCAGTCAAGCCGGGTGCGTTAGGGTGGAGACGGACGTGTGTGTGAATACAATGTCCAGTTTGCTGATACTGGTAACAATTTATCAATCAAGATGAAAGGCATACACACTAGAACTCCGTTACCAATTCTGGTTTAGCTGGGGGAATTCAGGGATTCCCGTGCTTGAAGAGACGAGACTCAGTACAGTCCCTGAGAAGCTCACAGGGGCTGGTCCATCCTGACCTAGTCCCTCCTGGGCAGGCTTGTGTGAGCCTAGGGAACCCATCCCGCCCTGTGCCCTGAGAAGCCGGGAAAGTGAACGACGTATATGCTCAAGTGAGGGGAAGTTCTTGGTACAAGAAAGGCAGTAGCTAACATTCTTTCTGGGGAATTAATTTTGATAATGATCGAAAAAGGGGAGAAAAAAGAGATAAAAGATTGTAGGGCAAGGTAGCGATTTCGATCTCAGAGATAAGGGTTCTTTGCTCCCATGAAGCTCAGTGGAGGTACAGATGTTAATCACATTAAAACACACACAGGAACAAGAAAAGAGGAGAAAAAAATGATTAGGGCAAAGAATGTACGGATGTGCTTTATACAATTGATGTATGTATATGTATGAACTGTGATAAGAGTTGTATGAGCCCCTAATAAATTGTTTTAAAAAAACCACACACACACAGGAAAGGGCTGTCAACAGGCACCTTGCAGCCCTCGTTCTGACGAGCATTTCTGAAAGGTAATCTCCTAGACTGCACTTGGAGTCCCTGGGGGATGCACAGCTCATGCCCTTGATTACTAACTTGAAAGGTTACAGCGTTAGGTTCACCCAGAGGCGCCTGAGCAGAAAGGCCTGGTGGAGCACAGGTGGACTCACACACGTGGGGTTGCCATGAGCTGAAATCAACTCCAGAGTCAAGGACGTCGGCTGTATTTGGAAGTGACATTCAGATTTTGTCATCTTCCGTTCTCCTCTTGCACATCGTTACTTAAGGATTCTGTGACCAGTCTGCATTCTTCAAGAACAGATGTCCCACCTCACCTGGTGGCCCCCCGCACCAGCAGAGTGTCACTAATCTGAACTGATTGCTTTGTCACGCTCTTAGGAAACCTCCTTCACAAGCAGATTTTACTAACTGGTTGTTTTCAAATTTAACACATCATTTAAAAAAAATTCAAAAACCCTACACACGATCTCCTGAAGTGTTGGGTACATGTTTAAAGTGAGACTGTAGCGCAGCGGCAGTGAGCCTGCAATCAGTAGTTCCACACATGACGTCTCATCTACTGCAAGCAAATCCTTGTCATTAATGTTTATTTCTAGGCTCCTACCCATGGGCAGGATGATCATGGTGGAACAATCCTCCATCCTGGACAAAGCCATTGCAAACTCCGTCTATGAATCTTGAAGCGGCCGCGGGCTGTCCCTAAATCTCACGTGTGCTATATGCTTTCCGTCGCTCCTGGAATGACTTCCTGTACTTGACAGTTTACTTCCCTGAGACAACAAGCCCTCTGCTTGGTCCTTGCACTGGTCCCCTCCGAGTCACCCTGAAACAACTCTTCCAAGAAATGCTAACGCCCAGCGTCTCTCTTTTATGTCTGTGAGGCAAACATTGAACCTCCGGTTCTCACCACCCCTTTTTTCCGGCCCTCTGTTTGTGCCCCAAAGGAGCCCTGGTGGCAAAGAGGGGTATGTGTTGGGCCGCTAACGAGTTCAGCAGTTTGAAACTACCAGTCACTCCTGTTTCCATAAAGAGTTCCAGTCTCAGAAACTCAGGGCTCTACCCTGTCCCACGGGGTCACATGAGTCACAATCCCCGTGGTGGCAGTGGGTCGGGCTATTTGTGGCCGAGCGTCTTGACACCGGCCACCTGTCATGCAGGCGTGGGACAGCGAGGAAGAGTTCACGTGGCCTCCTTGTTGCAGAGAATGAGTCTATCCCACATGAAGCCACTGGGTTCTCCCTAGACGTAATCAGTACAACTTCTGTGCCAAACCGGAGTCCCAGGATGCCTTGCTACCCTCCCTGGACCCAACTGCTGAATGCTAGGAGTCTCCTGGACCAAAAGAAACATGGTGGTAAAAGCCCAGCAGGAACCCACCGCTTTTCTACCTCCAAGCCAGTCACCCATGCAGGCCACTAGTCGCTTGCAGGGAGATGGAGGCATCTAGGACTCTCCTCCTCGGCACCAGGACACAGTAGGGGCAGGCTCACCCGTAGGGGACGACTGCTATCCACGAGTGCTCATGCCATGCTCACACGAGGGCAGAGACAACCGAAGGTTCAGACAGTGCACGCCCCAAGCCGCATGGTGCTTTGTCATACGGGTCTGAATTCACCACGCATGCTCTTTGGGAACAAGGTGGACCTGCCTGGTTCTCTCCCCACCAGACTCCAAAAGGTACCCTGGGCACCCTGGGTATGAGAGGCTCACAAACCGCACCTTCACAAACAGAGCCCTACCCATGGGCTCACCCTGGGAACGGACACTTGAAGAGGCTCCTGCTGCTGCATCTTTGAACCTTTCTCCCATCGAGTAGAAAAGACTCTTATTTTGGTAGAACTGCTGTTTACCAGTGACAAGTCCCAGCCAGCATTCTGGATCCATCTTGGTCCCCAAGTGGCAACCCACACGTCTGACTTTTGTGGGAAAAAGAGCTCCGGGGCCAGGTGAGCTCCAACAGCGCTTCTTCTGTTAGTGGGCAGCTGCGTGTCGTGCCAGGAGGCCATTAGCCCCATGCCTTGTTTAAGCCAGAGGATTAATGGGGCAAAATTGCTCCTTTCCCCCTATTTCTTAATCAACCCTTTAAAAAATAGGTCAGAGCTAACTTCTTATAAAACCTTCACATTAAAACATCATCCTTGAAAGAAAGTCTCCGGTTGGGGCTCCGAGCATCGCCAGCACTTCCCGGTCCGTTTTCCCAGCTTAGCTCGCTGTCCCTTCCTTGCAGCTGGAGTGCTTTCTGGTTTTAAAGCCAAGCCGGATGAGGGGCAAACCCGCCGGCGGTCTCCATGTCGTCAGGTTACATTACATGTCTCTAACAGACACTTCCATTAGCCTTTCTCTCCTCCTTATAGAACACCATTGTGTATACACGGGGATTTCGTCCTTCCAAAGCAGGCTTGCTTACAAGAAATCGGAGATTAAAGAGCTCGTGTCTTTATAGAAAGAGAAATAACATGTCTGCTGTGTTTATTTGTTGGGTTTCATGATTTATGCTTTCTCCTGAGAAGATGGAATGGAGAACAGTGAACACGTGACATTGTTTAGATAATCCCCACAGAAAGTTGGAGTCCCTCCCTCAGGAACAGGGTTGCCTTTCATTTAAAACAGATATGGTACTGACAGCTTATGAGAAAGAGAAAGATCTCTTAGGTCCTAAGAAATGAATTCAAGATGCTCCTAATTTTGTCTCCAGAGGAGGAGGATCCTAGGAGGAAAGGAGGAATAAAAGTGGGATTAAGAAAGAATTGTATAAAAGTAGAGAATTCAGAGACCCTTTCATGAAACTTTATGTCCATCTAGATTTGAAAGGATTGATGCAATTTGGGTTAAAAGCAGGTATTTTCAGTTTGACCAGTTTCCCCCGAACACATTTCAGCTCCACTCCATTTCTCTAATTCTTAGTTAATTTTCTTTACCTCATGTGGATGGTAAAATAATAATATCAGCAAAGTAGATCTAAAATATTTTTTTTACTGTTGATAAAGTTTCCAAACTACTAACTCGGTTACCTAGGTGTGGGTCCACTGGAAAGGTAGATGGCCAAGAAGGGCCAGTGGTGGCCCTGCTCACAACGTTCTCGATTTCACAGGCACCAAGGTGGCGCAAATGATTCCTGTTCCTAGCGCCACGCCCTCTTTAGAAAGCCTTTTATCGGGAATGAGGCAAGGGCCTATGTTTCAGATCGTCAACTTTGTATTCAACCACTTGAAGTATCAAACACTTCTGTCTGGTGCACGCAGTTTGTCCTTGAAAGTCACTGCCCTGCTGCACAGGGGTGGCATTCTAAGGAAGAACACCCAGAGGTGAACGTTCAGGTAAAAACAAACCAACTGGGGTTTCTGGATTGCACTTCAGAAGAGAAACATCGCAATGTGCATGCACACGCACACAAGGTTCCTTTCTGAACCCCGTGGAGCAGTATGCAAATATACACTCGCCATGAGTTGGGGTTCAGAACAGCACCCCAAAAACCGATGGTGTCAGTAAGGTTAGGGCCATGTGGCCCTTTAACATTTATTAGAAGAAACCGTATATCATCTTTAGCATTTGGAGCACCGAGTCCAACCAGTCATCCCGTCAGCCCTTCGGGGATCAGCTCCTGGTCCTGGCAACTGGGCGCCATCAATGCCCTGTGAAACCTCGCTCCTCCCTTTCTTTTTGAGACTCGGAGATCCCTGCCTCTTGAGACATGTTTGTCTTACAAGGCAAAGCTTTGTTTACAGCATTTCCTAGCAAAGGGGTCTTAGGTCAATGCCAAGGGCCAGATTATTGCCTCTTTAAAGAAAGACCCACCCACAGGAGAAAGCTGTTCATTCAAAGGAAAGGCCTTCAAAGTGCTTGAGGCCTGCGGCTCTGGGCGCTATTTTCCAGGCATCACAGAGCATCCGTATTCAGCTGCTTCCTGATCCAAGGCAAACCCTTCTGAAGATTGGGGGGGGGGGGGGCGGACGCGGGGCGGGGAGTGTTCCTGAGTCAAGTGAGAGAGAAAAGGCCCTTTTCAGGGGCATATAAACTTGAGCAACAAAAAACAAAATTCAAGACTGTCAAGATATCGAGAAACCTACCAGGGCACATCACCTTTAACACATTCTCAGAGGACCTCAGACTTCCTGGCTGTGGCTGAACTGTTTCCCATGAAGCAGGGCATCAGAGATCAGTGTCAAAACACACTGTGGCTGATACTTTCCACAGTCCGCAGACACGTCTCCTCTAACCCTGTACATCTGAGAATCAGCCTGTTGAAGGGACAGCAGTTTCTACCTGGGTCAAGAACCTGACCATTGCCAGTTGTGAATATGGACTCACTGATATTGTATTTCCAGTCAAGAATCATTGGAGCCCTCTGGTGTCTAGAAACAGCTCACCACTCCAAGGGACCGTCAAAATCACCTTCCCTCCACCAACGATGGATTTGGTAGCTGTGCAATGGGTCCTATAATTTTAGTTTATAAAAGATCCATTTCCAGATATGGAGCCACTTGTTTAATATTTGAGGATTTCGTGGGTGAGAGGAGGCTCTCATGCAGAGCAGAGACCAAACAGTAATATCTACAAACAGCCATTCTTCCCGACTTAGCTACCGGAGTCCCTGAGGAGTGCTGGTCCCACCACAGTCCTAAGCTCACCATTTATTCATTTCTTTCTTCTTAACTGGGCTCCTCTCTGGGCTAGGGCGGCTGGTGGCAGTGCTGGTGACGGGGAGGGCACAGACAAGGGAGGAGGAGATGATCCATAAACAAAGGTGCGAACATATCTTCAAGCAAGAAAAACAATATGCCGGGAAGGGTATACGATGCATTGTGAAATCAAGCAAAACTATAAACATTATGTACATCTATGTTTGTATGCGTTCATACAAACATGAAGAAAGGTACAAAAAAGTAACAAAATGATCGGAAAGTTAATATTAGTTGCCTGGCAAGGCCAGAAGCACTGAAGGACATATAAAGAACACAGAACAAGATACTTGAAAGGCTAGTTATCCAAATGAAAAAGGAAACATTTAAAACTGCAATAATAATAATAATAAATGAAATGAAGGCACGCTTACCTCCTCCTACCATCTTATTGCCACTGAAGTTATAGGTCCCTCTCCTCCCACGGATAGTTATCAACTGTGGACTAACTATAAAAGCAGCCATTTGAAGGCACTGAAATGTGACCCCAAGCAGACAAGACCTGGAAGCTCTCCAGACCTTTAAAGAGTGAAAACTCCTTGGTGAGAGCCCAGTTCCTTGACACTGCTCCTACCCCACCCCTCAATGTCCTTCTGAGTGGAAAGCAACCCCAAGGCAGGCTTGGGCTTGGAAGTCAGAGCTGCCAAATATAAGTAGGGAATTCCCAGAAAGAAGGTAACCACGTGGCGAGAGCCCCAAAACTGTATACAAATTCCCCCCACGCCCGAGCTGCCTCGAGAACTGCGTGTGCCTAGCACGTGTGCTAGGAATCCAGTTGAAAGCAAGGGCTGGGAGCCTGAGCAAGCTGAGCAGAGAGGTTGTCAGTTGCCTGGAACAGAGAGATGGGGCTTACAATTCACATCCGTCCAATTGACAGGGGTTGGTGTCCCCTTTGAGCAGTCTCTTGAAACCCTAGAAGGGTCATGGCTTAAGAATAAAGACCATGAAGAGGAGCTCAAGATGGGTGGGCTGCGGGCCCCATACCACGCCGCCCCCATGCAGTCCACCGTGATCAACATCCAGAGTGAACCCCGCATGCCTGACCACGTCGTCTGGTCCCTCTTCAACGCGCTCTTCCTCAACTGCTGCTGCCTGGGCTTCGTGGCCTACGCCTCCTCCATGAAGTCTAGGGACTGGGAGATGGTGGATGACATAATGGGGGCCCAGAGCCACGCGTCCACTGCCAAGCACTTGAACATCATAGCTACGGTCCTCAGCCTCCTGGGAATCGTCATCTTCGTCATTCCTGTCACCACAGGCACAGGGATGTGTTTCCAAGCCCTGTCACAGATGATGGGCCAGCAAGGCTACTAGACTAGTCACTGCACCACACTGCGTTCTGGACCCTCAGGCCCTGCCCTGCTGGATGACCTGACCCCTGGCCTGCCTGCTGCCGCTCCTGTCCACAGCCGTTTGCACATGTACCTCCATCTCTCAGCAAGCTCAATAAAGCACCCTGGTGTGTATAAAAAAAAAGGAATTAAAAACCATGCCTAAAGTTTAAGGGCCAAAGGCTATGCATATTAATGCAGACCCTATTATGAGTCAGATGAGTCCTTATAAACCCCTGCCTAAGTCACTCAAACCTTGCAAGATCTTAGGAGCCAATGGATTTTTTCTGTTAAAAACAAAAAAACAAGGGTTACTGATAGCACCAATTCTTGAAATACTCACATTGCTAATTAAGAACGTAATGGATGTCCAATTGCCCACAGATGGACCCTGGGTCCCCACTCTGCACTCCCCCTTATTCACAATGCTATAATCTTTTTGGTTCTTTGATGCCTGATACCTAATCCCTTTGACACCTTATGATCACACAGGCTGGTGTGCTTTTTCCAATGTGGGCTTTGTTGTTTCTCAGATAGATGGCCACCTATTTATTTTCAAGCCTTTAAGATCCCAGATGCTATATCTTTTGATAGCTGGGCACCATCAGCTTTCTTCACCACATCTGCTTATGCACCCACTTTGTGGGCAATTGGACATCCCCTTGCAGAAGGGCCTCCGGGAGGAGACGAGCGAGTCAGGGTACAGTGTAGCAATAATAAATCATACAATTTTCCTCTATTTCTTGAATGTTCCCCCCCCCCCCATTATCATGATCCCTATTCTGCCTTACAAATCTGGCTGGACCAGAGAATGTCCACGGGTACAGCCAGGAACTGGAAACACAGGGAATCCAGGGCGGATGAACCCATCAGGACCAGTGGTGAGAGTGGCGATACTGGGAGGGTAGAGGGAAGCTGGGGTAGAAAGGGGGAACCTATTACAAGGATCTACATGTAACCTCCTCCCTGAGGGATAGATAACAGAAAAGTGGGTGAAGGGAGACGTTGGACAGTGTAAGATGACAAAGTAATAATAATTTATAAATTATCAAGAGTTCATTTCTGAGGGGGTGGTGGGCCGGAAGGGGAAAAATGAGGAGCTGATACCAAGGGCTCAAGTAGAAAGCAAATGTTTTGAGAATGAGGAGGGAAACAAATGTACAAAAGTGCTTGACCCAATGGATGGATGTAGGGATTGTGATCAGAGTTGTACGAGCCCCCAATAAAATGATTTAAAAAACGTAATGGAAAAGACCACTGATGTGTTCCAGGCCTCAGAGAAATCAGTAGAATTACGATTCTTTGATTCGCAGTGTTTCCTAGGCACATGCTATTACATCCTCCCTTCCCTGCAGAAGTGAACCTTTTATGATGTTGGGTTATACATGCCGTCTTTAGTAACCATTAACCAGTAGTTCAGAAGACTCAGTACCTGCTTGCTTCATGCATGAAAATCATGTGCCTTGAGGATTTACAGAATCACCCTCATATTTTTCTCAATGTCTAAGTAAATGATCTAAGTTTCCCATGAGCATCTACAACAGGTAGATAACTGATTGTTGTCTTCTCTTGATCCAAATAGTTCACAAGAAGACTTCAAAGGCCTCTTAACCAACTTGGCTGAAAGAGAAAGTGTCTACAGAAAATTAACAACTGTTTCAGGAGACCGCATATTGTGGGTCACAGTCTGTCTGTGGCCAGACACTGTCTATTCTTTGCCAGAAGAAAAACAAGTCCACTGTATATGAGTCCCCAGATTGGAAGGCATCTGAGAGGACGTTTTCAATGGTGCTTCCAGGAGCCCTTACAACAGGATTCTTAGAGCCCTCCCACGGAAGGCGAGTACCAAGCCCCCCTCCCTCCCCCGAAGGCCTGCCTGCAGCAAGTCTAGTGTTTACAGATGCCTACTGTTGCGAGTTGTCAGTCTGCACTTCATTCCGAACCATGCCTTTCACTAACTGCGCCAAACCCTTCCCTCCGCTCGTTCCAGAAAGACAAGGCTGCCAATTAGGTGTGTTAACTTAGCGGAACCACTCACACCAGACGCTTATTGCCACTGAACAAATCTCTTGTTCTGGTTGCGAAGACCTGACGTTGCCGTCTGCGTGCGGGGACAGAGCAGTTGCTTGGTCAAAGCCTTCCTTCTCCACGGGCTCTTCCTGTGGCCCCATCCCGTCCCCGACACTTCGCTACAACACTCGGCGCTTTCCATCAGCCGCCTTCAGCGTCCTCTTGCATACCACAATTAAACCTCGCTCCAACTCTTTCTCACCCGTTACTCGGAGGGAGTCTCTGGCGGTTGAGGAAGGCCGCCCGGACCTTAGCAGTGTGTGCTAAAGCCACATACGTGCTTCCCTTACTGCCGGTAGCCGATGCATTCATCCACCCAATAAATTACTGCTGTGTCAATAGGAGCTTTACTCACAACAGAGAACAGGTAGGATTAACCCAAGTGTCCAGAAACAGTAAAATGGGTAGGTGAATCATGGATAGTTATACAACAGAATGCCACACCGCAACAAAAACATCCCAAACTACTGATAGGTGCAAGCACACGTATGAATCCCATAGATGTTATGCTGCACAATAGAAGCCAGATCCCACAGAATGCATACTATATCATTCCATTTACGTGAAATTAAGGATAAGCAAAACTAACTGATGGTGACAGACATCAGAGAAGTGGTCTCTTCTGAGTAAGAAGGGGTACTCCTTGACCTGGTAGGGGCACAAAGGAATCTCTTGGCATTCGCAGAATAGTCTAGAGAGATTTACATAAAAATGCATGGCTCTCTGTGCATGATTTTAGCCATATAAATTGTGTACTGAGAAAAAAAGGGAAAACTATAGACACAAGAAAGCCCCGGTCCGATCTTAAGACAATCCTGATTTACTACTGTTTGTATAGAGCTCTTCTCTTAAAAGTGACAAAGGCATTTCCTGTAGAAGATACGCTGTCACCACTGATCATGCAGTTATCAAAGCTGCTCCATTGCCTAATGCTGGATCTGTCCACATGCATGAACTAATCACTCTGATTTGAACTTGCACGCTGGTCGCAGCAGTGTCCAAGCCCAAAGCGAAACCCATCCTTGCCATGGAGTTAATTCCAACTCATTGTGACCCCACAGACATAGCGGTTCTCAACCTTCGGGTTGCGACCCCTTTGGGAGTCATATGACCCTGCCACAGGGGTGACCCAATTCAGTAGCAAAATGACAGTGATGAAGTAGCTGTGAAAATAATGTTATGGTTGGGGGTCACCACCACATGAGGAACTGGATGAAAGGGCCACAGCATGAGGAAGGCCGAGAGCCACTGCCCTAGGGTCTACAGAGTAGAACTACCCAGTTGGGTCTCACAAGTCATGGCCTTGGCTGGAGCAGCCGGCCTCATCGTTCCCCTGCGGAGTGGCTGGTGAGTTCTGGCTGCTGAGCTTACGTTGCAGCCCACCTTGTCCCCCGCGGTCCACCAGAGCCGGTCAAAGGAGCAGCACCAAACTCACTGCCATCGAGGCACGGCCGAAAAGCTGTAGCCTCTCACAGGGATTACAATTCAATGTAAAACAACAACACACACACATCCTCACGACAGGACCAATCGATAACATTATAAGGAGAGAAAAGACTGAAGGTGTCGAGGATTTTAGTTTACTTGGATCGACGATCCAAAACCATGGAAAGGCGTCAAGAAGCGAAAGGACAAATTGTGCCTGGCAAATCTGCCGCAAAAGCCCTCTTTAAAGTGTTAAAGAGCACAGAGAGATGCTACTTGGAGGACGAAGGTACACCTGACCCAAACCATGGAATGCATAATCATCTCAATGCAGGTGAAAGCCGGACAAGGAATAAAGAAGGCCTACGCGGAACCAATGCATCTGAGTTACGGTGCTGGTGGAGAACCTTGGAAGTGCCCCGGACCGCCCGCCCAAAGAACCAACAAACCTGTCTCTGAAGAAATGCTGCCAGGAAGCTCTTCAGAATAGGACTGATGGACTCTGGGCATGTTGTCAGGAGAGGCCGGGTCTTAGAAAAGGACACCGTGTTCGGTAAAGTCAGAGGGTCGGGCAAAGGAGGAAGACTCCGAAGGTGACTGATAGACTCAGTGGCTGCAGCAAGGGGCTCACACGTTGCAAGGATGGCTCACGAGGGTTGGGTCTGTGCTGGACATGGTCGTTATGACTCAGAACCAAACTGATGGCACCTAAGATCACCACCACCCCAATCTCTAGACTTGGAACATATACATGCATATTAGTAATTCACTGTAAGCTTTTAGGACAGATAGAAGCAACTAATTGCTGAAAATCCACAGATGTGACGGAGGGGAAAGTGCCAGACTCTGGGTTTCCAATGCAAGATCTCTACTTTCCTCTCCAGTGCTTGCAGAATTCATTTCACTGGAGCAGCCACACGGAAACCCTACAGGATTCCTCTCCTGACCCCAAGCCTTGCTCTCCGCCTCTCTCTACTATTTAGGAAAGACCACAGGAGCAAAGGAGGCACTGATGCTAAAACTGTCTAAACCAGAGGTTGGCAAGCTGCAGCCCACGGACCAAATCAGGTCCACTCTCTGTTTGTCATCATATGATCCAGGAGCTAAAACAACGGTTTACATTGTTTAAAGGTTTTTAAAAACAATAACGAAACTCACCAAGTATACTGAGAATATGTTAGAGACTATCTGCAACCCACAAAATCTAACATACTTATTACCTGGTCCTTTACTGAGAAAGGGTGCTGACTGCCAGTCTAAATGATATAATAGCTTGCCTTGTCCCATGTTTCAACACTAATGTTAATGGCCCGTTCCTGTCTTCAGAGTTCATACAGACTTTATCCCTAGGATATAATTATAGAATGCCTTATGGGGCAGGGAATAACTTCAATAACTGTACTATTGTACATGCAGATCGAGCAACATGCTGTCAGAAGCCAATCTACTATCCTGTGTCCTGCCCTGTGTGGACCAGCCACCATTGCAAAGGAGATATCTTCCAAATCTATGCACAACTTCTAACTAAATGACCAGATCCACCAGGAGGGACATTTGAGTGTAAACATGGCCACCCATTCTTCCCCTTCCTGAATTCATGTTCCAGTATGCGTGGCTCTTTCCATTAAGAGATGAAGCCTATTTTTCTATGTTTTGACTCTCGGTTTGGGTATGTGACTTGCCTTGGCCAAAGGGACATGTGGCATAAGCAGAGGCTTGGAACTGCTTGCATGTTGGAGTGTGCTCTCTATTGCTACTCTTAGGACCCCTACAAGTGACATTTTGTGAGCAAGCTTGGGCCTATCTGTTGGATAATGGTAGACACATAATCCAGTTATCTCCATGGCTCCTGCTAACAGCCAGCAACTACTGGACACATGAGGCTGTTGAGTATTAACTGACTATGAATGCATAGGTGAGGTCTGATAACATCATGTAGAGCTGAGCTAGCCCACCAGAACTCAGCCAAAACTGCTCTTCTTCCAAATCATCAATACATAATTTCAAGTCATCAAGTTTGGGGCTGGTGCATAAAGAAGAAAGTGCTGATCGTGATGCAAAAAATGCCTACTGAAAGGGGTCATTTCAGTTCCTCTGCCAGAGTGAAATGGACTTCCCAGTCAGACCAGTGGACTCCACTTGCAGGAGTGACTGCAAGTTAATGCTGGCCTCCCACTCTCTAGAAACAGCCGGCTTCAAGGCACAAACAGCTTAACCAGAGGACCTTCTGATCAAGCAGACAACTTCAGTTGGGACTTCTACCCAAGACAATCAAAGAAGAAGAGAAATACGTTACACCCACTTTAATGAATCATTAATGCAAAGCCATGGCCATTACTTTCCTTTTCTGTGACTCCACTTTTTTCCTTTCCCCTCTCTCTTTTGAAACAAAACATCTTTCCCCTCGTTTGCTTCTGAGACCGAGTCTGGTGATTACCTCATTTGCTGATCTGACTTGCTATTCATTTGCAGCTTCAGGGGTCACTGAAAGCATGCAATGGTTCAGTTGAACGGAAGCAAACAATTCTGCAAGCAAATGACCAGAATATCTCCTATATACTTTAGAGCATACAGTAGTAGCTCTTGACTCCGACACTCAGACTGGTTGTTATATTTACATAGAATTACACACAACCCCAAATTGACCTCTGCTGAAGAGTCAACCTGATCCTTTAAAATGATCCTGAGTGACCATGGTATTCTTTCCTAACCCATAAACTATCACCAAAGGACGATCACCAAAGGAAATAAAAATTCCAAAAAATCCCCTACAATTATTCTGATGGTAGAAATACTGCCGCTACTAATATCACACATTTAATACAACAGAGGAAAATATCTGTTCAAAAAAGGCAGGATCTATCACCTCAAAGTTATCACTGTCATGAAAATAAAGGGAAAAAGAAGTACACATTCAACTTTTTATATACAGCTCACAGTAGTGGTGCACCACCAGGTCTGTTCTTTATCTGTGACCTCTATGTATACCCAAAACTATTCCCTGGGACTCCTCACCAGCTCCTTTGAAGATTTTAAATCCTCACCAGTCTCACCATCTGGGTCTTTTCAGAAGTCTCAAAGGAGTGATCTCCCAGGAGCAAGAGGAGCTGATTTATCTTCCTGATTGTTTTCATCTTAGTCAGGAGACCCTGAATTGCAAAGGTGTATCAATAACTTATTCCTCACTGTGGCTGAAGTTGTAAATGAGGTAGTCTGCACTAGCAAGACCTCTCAAAAGAACGCTAATTCACTTGCTGTTATGGTAACGGACCATCACATACCCATATTATACCTACTGCCGTCACAAGCAGGCATCTGTGCTCTGGCTAATATTTCCTGTTGTTACCATGTAAACACTTCAGCACAAGGAGAAAATGCATTTTTTTAATGCAGACAGGGGATGATTACTCTCATAAGTTTGACAAACAGAGTTGGAATCTCCCCTCCTGGCATGGTCTCGATCAAAAAGAAAGTTAACTTCATGAAACGTTCTAAAATATAATGATGAAATTTTTCACTATAATAATTATTTACTTTTACCTTGTGCATTTTTAGTAGGGTCTTAAAAGTTAGTGTACACATTACTCTGAAAGACAAAAACAAATTTAAAATCTTAGACAAGATGAACATATTTCTAGAAAATCACTATCTCCCCAAACTAATATAGACTGATGCAGAAAATCTCAACAAACCCATAACAAAAAAAGAAATAAAGCAGATCATTAAAAATTCAACAACAACAAAAAAATCCAAGGTCAGATGGTTTCAGTGAAGAATTCTACCAAGCAGTTGAGAAGGGTTGACACCAATTCTACACAAATTACTCCAAAATATAGAAAAGAAGGCAAACTCCTGACTCGTTTTATGAAACAAGCAAACCCTCATAACAAAACCAGGCAAAGACAAAACCACGATAGAGAACTACAGACCAATATCATGCACAGAGAAGCACAGTGCTCAGCAAATAGCCCCTCTCTCTTTATCTATACACATATATGTACATACACACATATAGATATACATATAGCTATATAAACTAATACGCCATGATCAAGTGGGATTGATACAAGGTAGGCAAGGGTGGATTGACATTAGAAAAACAATCAATGTAATCCATCCACCACATGATGATATCAACTGATGCAGAAAAACCATTGGACAATATGCAATACCCATTCCTAATAAAAACATTCAACAAAACAGGAAGAGAAGGGAAATTTCTCAACAAAATAAAGGCCATAAGTGAAAAACCAAGGGCCAACATTTCCCTTAGTGAGGAAAACACTCCCCAGGAACCAGACATATTCAACATTGTGCTAGAAGTTTTAGAAATGCCAATTAAAGAACAAAAGGAAATCAAAGAAATAGTGCTGGACAGAGAAGAAATGTAGCTCTTACCATCTGCAGATGATATGATTTTTATATGTAGAAAACCCCAGAGAGTCAATAAAAGAAAATTGCTGAAAACAATAAAAAGATTCAGGATGCAAGATTTATACACAAAGTTCAGATTCCTTTAAACTAATGAAGATAGCACTGTAAAAGACAGCAGGAAGACAATACCACTTACAGTAGCCACACAAACGATACATACTTAGGAATAAGCCTAATCAGAGAAACAAAATACTTTTGCAAAGAAGACTACAGGACACTATCACAAGAAACCAAGAGTACTGTGTAAATGGATGAATAATCCATATTCATGGATAGGAAGACCAAACATTATGAAACTGTCAACACTATGCAAAACAATCTATAAATACAACATAATTCTGATCCAATCTTTAAAGGATGGAAAAACTAATTACTAACTTTATATAGAGAGGAAGGAGACCCATGAAAACAAAAAACTTTTTAAGAAAAACAACAAAGCAGGAAGTCTTTCACTTCCCAATCTCAAACCTATTACATAAGCATAATAGTTAAAACAGTGTGCTATAAGCACAATGATAGATCAATGGAATAGAATAGAGAACTCAGAAATAAATTCAGCCACCGGACAATGGACCTTCAACAAAGGACGAAAAAAAATTATATAGGACAGTCGTAGTCTCTTCCACAAATGCACTGGCAAAATTGTATTTCTAGCTATAAAAGGAACGGACCCATACATCAACCCATGTACAAAATCACACTCAAATTGAACCAGACCTAAATGAAAATCCCAGAACTATGGAGACCGCCAATGAGAAAACAGGGATAGACTTAAGGGCCCTATTGCAGGGCATTAGACACACTATCAAATATAGTGAATGAACATACAGTAGATGACGAAATAAATGACTGGGACCTACTAAATACAAGTCATTTATGTCCAGCATAGGACTTTATTAAAAGAAAAATAGAATCAACAAAGTGTGGGGGGGGGGAGTAGGGGGCGGGGAATCTATGACAACAGCACAGCAGACAAGTCACTAGACTAAAATCTATAGAAAACTGCAGCAACTCAATAAGAAAAATGCAAGTAACACAAATAAAAACTGGGCAAAGATGGCATCCAAGTGGTCAGCAAACATAAGACATGCTTGAGATCTCCTCTATCCATTGGGCGATGAGATCCTTATCCATTGGGAAATGAGATCTCTATCCATTGCAAATCAAAGCAACAATAAGATAGCACATTATATTGACAATGACAACCAAGTTGAAAAAAACAGAAAACAATCACTACTGGAGATGTTATAGAGAGATTAGAACCCTCAGACACTGCTGATGGGTCTGTAAATATGTACACCCACTGTGGAAAGCTGTATAGTGCTGCCTAAAACTGGAAATAGAAATTCCATATGATCCAGCAATATCTCTGCTGGGTATATGTGGGGGGTAATAAAAAAGGACCCAGATTTTTTCCCCCAAAACTATGTATTTAAATTTTTTTTACAAAACAACCTTGTCACTTTCAAAGTACTCTCCATTAGACTTTATACATTTGTCAAATCTGCAACTCCATTCTTGGGAACATTTTTCAAATTCATTGTTTGGATGGCTGACAGCACCGCCCTCGTTTTTTTCATCACCTCTTCTAAGTAGTCAAATCGCTGTCCTTTCATATTCTTCTTTATTCGAGGAAACAAAAAGTCACAGAGAGTAAGGTCAGGTAAGGTGCATGGAGAAAGGAAGGCATGCTGGTTTTTTACCAAAAAATTGGCACACTGAGATGACTGTGTGAGCAGGTGCACTGTCATGGTGGCAAAACCAGTCCCCCGACTGCCACACATCAGGCCTTTTTTGAAGCGCACCATTGCGTAATCTTTTTAGAACCTCTAAATGGAAAGCTTGATTAACAGTCTGACCTAGTGAAACAAACTCCAAATGCACTACAAGTCAACATTTTCATCCATTCAAGAATTTGATGGACAACCAGAATGAGCTTTGTCAGTCAACGTTTCACCATTTTTGAAATCAGAAAACCACTTGTACACTTGAGTTTTTCCCATAGTGCTGCACTTGTGTGTTCAACATCACACCAGTTTCTGCAGCATTTTTCCAGATCAGGAAACAAAATTTCACAGCCACACACTGTTCTCTTAAATCAGCCATCACAAAAAATGAGGTTCGAGTAAAACTGCTTTCACGAACAAATTCATTGTGACCAGAGGGAACCTTCCCAGGTGATGCCACTGGGTGCACTAACTCAGAGCAAGTTGTTTGGTGCTCACCTAGAAGGTAAAATGTGTACAATGAAGCTCTCCCCAGCAGAGCTTTTTTCCATGGGGGGGGGGGGATACCCACTCGTATACTCTTAGAGTATGAGCCAGAACATGAAGAGATATGTGCACTTCCATGTCCATTACTGTACAATTTACAACAGCATGGACACAGCCCAAATACCCCTCAGTAAACAATGGACAAAGGTACATATACACAATGGAATACAATGCATTACTAAAACAAGATAATGAAACCGCCAAGCACCTCTGGAGTGATGGAGGATACTGCACCGAGTGACATTAGCCAATCACAAAAGGATAAACACTGCATGTGATCCCCACTAGAGGGGTAAAAACAAAGATTGGCATAGCAAAGGGAACAGACTGGATGGTGTCGGTCAGCGAGGAGGGCAGAGGAGAGAAGGGACAGATGAGAGCGCTGACAGGTGTGGGTCCGGTGAAAGGGATGCTAGAAGTTGCAAGAGGGAAGAGAGAAATAGTGCGAGGGACTGATTTGAACTGTTGGATAAAACAGGGGTGAAAGTATGAAATGTAAACTCCCCATCAAATCCACAATAAAAAAATCCGTTATAAAAACTAACATAGAGCTGATGTTTGATGATCAAATGATGATTGTATACTAGGAAGAATTCCACGCGTTTAGCGCTTCTCCTCAGGAGAGGTAGAAGACCAAAAAGAAAGACCAGTTTCCCCAATGCAGCTGCCGAGATTAGTCAATAAGGATCCACCTCAGTGTATATTCCAAGTCTCTCAATCTTAATTTTTTTAAGTAGATGAACTTAACAGATATGTGGTATCAAATGATACGTTAGTGAATTGCTTCTCAGAAATACTAGACTTCTCTCCAAAGTACTCATCTATTAAGGAAGTGTGGTTTACGGACATCTTTTTAAATGTTTTAAAAGTGTGCTGTCAGGCCATCTAACAAAAATGTTTAGACTCCAGAGTTACTCTTGGACAAAGGTTGAGAAGTAAAGCTGTTTGGTTGGCATTTAAAAGAAAAAATATGAAGGAGCCAGAAAATATGCTGGAAATAAGAAATATTATAACCTGAGAATTAAAATATTATTTAAGATTCTCTTTAAAGTATCAATTATTTTAGGACTTATACCAAATTCAAAACCAAAATTCACTGCCATCTAATTGATGTCCATTCATAATAACCCAAAAGATAGGCAGCACTAACTCTTTGGTTCTGAGACTGTTAACTCTTTATGGGAGTAGAAAGCGCCACCTTTCTCCTTCAAGGCCGATGGTGGTTTTGAACTACTGATATGTCGGTAGCAGCCCAACACATAACCACTAGCCCCAGGAACCCTTGACATAGATGTAAGGCTGATGTTAAGGCACATAAACCTAGCAATATTAACGACCTTGATAGAGTCTGTCATTTAGGGAGTATATCTCACAACTAGTTTAGTCCAGAAGCTGGAAAATACATCAATCTACTATAAAATTAATTTGTTTTAAAGATTATACTGTCACAAGTGTAATTTGACCTATGTTTACCTGTATATTTTTTCCCCAGAAGGATCTGATGCATAGGCGTAATCTTGCTCAGAAATAGCAAAACAAATTAAGGTCTATAGATATCAAGTGTTGTTTTTTCCTTAAAGTTTAAGTGCACACAGAATGGAACAAATTAAAGATCATGCTCTACTCTCCTAAAGTTAGAAAGTGCGGGCTTTGTATGCTTAGGAAGAAAAAATAAGGAATATCCTTCCCAAGCAGAAAAACTTGGAAAACTATAAAGCAGGGGGACAGGGGATGTGAAGGTTTAATGTCTAAAACAAAGCACATTTTAAAACATTTCCCCAAAGGACTACTGCTATTCCAAGGTCATGGATTTGGAAGTCAGGGGACTTTAGTTCAAATCTCTCACTTTTGAATTTTCCCAATAATTGGCAACTTTACACTACCATATACTTGCTATTTTAATACTATTTTTGCTTCCTGTGATATGCCTTAGTTCTGCTGATATAGTTTTGCCTCAGTGAATGAGTGATATTGACGTTTTTGCCTTGTGTCTAATCCTTGTTGCTTTGTGTTTATGTTCAATTTTTAATTGTGGTGTAATACATATATATATATATATATCAAAATATTTTATATATCTATTTCAAAGCACTTACTATTTCACCCTCTTCAACAAGTGGTGCTGGGAAAAATGGATATCTATATGCAGAAAAATGAAGCGAGACCCTTACGTCACTCCATGCACAAAAATAAACTCAAGATGGATCACAGACCTCGAGGTAAAACCCCAAACTATTAGGGCCATCAATGAGGGAATTGGGACAAACCTGAGAACTTTGATGCAGGGAATATATAGGCTATCAGAAATGGGGAAGGACTAACACAGAGGAAGCACAAATTGACAGATGGGATATACTGAAGATAAACCACCTGTGTGCATCGAAAGAATTCACCTAGAGGAATAAAAGATAGCTCACAGACTGGGAAAATATCTTAGCAATGAAACATCATACAAAAGGTTTGTTGCTAAAATCTACAATACTCTGCTAGCTTCAATAAGAAAAAATCCTAATAGCCCACTAAAGGAGGTGGGCTGAAAGACCTGAGCAGAAGGTTCACAAGAGTGAAAATCCGAATGGCCAGTAAACATATGAGAAAATGTTCCCGATCCTTAGCCATAAGAGAAATGCAAATTAAAACAACAATGAGATACCACCTAACACCCTCAAAGGCAGTCCAATTCAAAAAATCAGAAAGCAACAAGTGTTGGAGGGGCTGTGGTAAGATAGGAACTCTCATCCCCTGTTGGTGGACCTGTAGGTATGTACAGCCACTATGGAAATTGATTAGGCAATTTCTAAAACAAATGGAAATTGAGCTACCATACGACCTCGAAATCCCTCTACTGGGCCGATACCCGGAAGAAGCAAGGAGCAGAATGTAGCCAGGCGTCTGCGCTCCAATGCTCATTGCGGCACAGTTCACAATCGCAAAGAGCTGGAAACAACCTAAATTTCCATCAACAGACAAATGAATTTAAAAACTGTGGTACATACATGCAATGGAGTACTACACATCCCTAAAGAAGCAGGGATGAACACATGAAGCATATCACCGCATGGGAAGAGTTGGAGAAAATTATGCTAAGCGAAGTAAGCCCAGCACAAAAGGGCCAGTCCAACATGAGTCCACTGAGGTAGCTTAACAAGCACAAGGGGCACAGGGGAAAGTCACTAAATGCATACATTCTTGGGGCAAGGTCCAGGCACTCTGGCAGGGGTCAGACCCAACCTAGGGATACAATATGGCAGTCAACTAAAAAAGAGGGTGAAAGGGGGAAAAATGGGCATGAGGGGTAAGGGGAAACAGGGCACTAATCCACCCATGGGGAGAGTATTATGTCTCCACAGGAGGGGAGAGAAGGACCAGACCTCAACCTGATGCGCCAAGACCTGAAGGCAACACACCGGCATGAAGCAGGGAACCAACAGAGAGGTCGGCAGGACTGGCCCCAATCCCAGCGATGTGGCTCCCCTCCCCAGAAGAATGCACTACAGAGGACAGCACTGGAGATACAGCTCCAGGAGAGGGGAAGGTCTGCTCAGAGCACACTAAGAGGGAAGGAGAGAGAGGGTGGAATGCATCCTAGGCCCCAAGAATGATATTCTTGCTTGGATCAGCCAAAGTACAGAGAGGACCAGAAGGCTGGCCCCACTGAGAGACATGGCATCTCCTCACTGACCCATAGCATAGGGGGACAACAATGGAGACAGTGTGGGAATTGTGGTTGGTCTGGCACACGTGCGCACACACACACACACACACACACACACACACACACACAAAGGGGTGCAACAGAGCAGCAAGGGGAGCAAAGCAAAGAAGTCCCTGAGGAATCCAAAAATAGATTTTGGGGGCAGGGCCTGGCACCTCATCAGACTCAATGGAAAACATTCATAAAGGTCAACAGACCTGGAACTACTTTTAGCCCCCCCCCCCACACAGCCCCCAATGTCTATCTATATAAGATAGGCAGGATAAACAATCCCAAAGAGAAAACAACGGGACCAATGGTTCCAGGGGTTACATGGGAATAGGAGAGGGGGAGGTCGGGAAAAGGGAGGGGGAAGTCAACAAATCCAGGGACAGGGGAACAACAACTGATCTAAAATCAATGACGAGTAGGGCACAGAATGCCTAGTGAGGTATGATCAAGTGCAACGGAGCCGAGAAGAATTACTGGAAGACGAATGAAGGTCGAACATGATAGAACAAGAAGAAAGTAAAAAGAAATAAAAGAAAGAACTAGGAGGCAAAAGACATTTATAGAGGTATAAATGCAGGCACATACATATATTTATATATAATGATAGAGAAATATATCTATATACATATATTTATATGTTAAGTTTTAAGGTAGTGGACGGGCATTGGGCCTCTACTCAAGTACTCCCTCAATGCAAGAACACTACACTTTATCCTAATAACCTGGCATTCTGCGATGCTCACATTCCTAACACGATCGCTGAAGACAGAATGGGTGCATAAGTAAATGTGGTGAAGAAAGCTGATAGTGCGCAGCTATACGAAGATATAACATCTAGGGTCTTAAAGGCTTGAAGATATACAAGTGGCAATCTAGCAGGTAAGCGACAAAGTCCACATGGAAGCAGCACACCAGTCTGTGTGACCATGAGGTGTTGACAGGATCAGGTATTAGAAGACCCAAACACAATCCTATCAATGTGAACAAGGGTAGACAGAGTGGAGCCCCCAAACTCATCTGTAGAATGGTCAAAAGGAAGGGACGAGCCAGCAAGGGTGCAGTATAGCACTGGCGAAACATACATTCCTCTAGTTCTCTAATGCTTACTCCCTGCCACTATCATGACCCCAGTTCTACCTTACCAATCTGGCTAGCCCAGAGCATGTACACTGGCACAGATAAGAGCTCTTGGCACATGGATTTCAGGATGGATAAACGCCTCAGGAACAGAAATGGTAGCGTGATACCGTGAAGGTAGAATGAAGGTGGGGGAGAAGGAGGGAACTGATTGCAATGATCAATGTATAACCCTACCCCCACCCCACACAGGGTGATGAACAACAGAAACAGGTGAAGGGAGACAGCGGATGGTTCACGATGTGAAAATAATAATTATAATTTATCAATTAAAAGTATAGGAGAGTGAGAGAGGGCGGAAAAACATAAGGAGCTGATACCAAGGGTTCAAGTAGAAAGAACATGTTTTGAAAATGTGATGGCAACATATGTACAAATGTACTTGAAACAGTGGATGGACTGTCTTAAGAGCTGTAAAGAGCCCCCAATAAAATGATTAAAAACCAAACACAATTGCAATATTTTGCAACCATAGCTGAGCCATAGTCTTCATGCACATCATGTGCAACCATCACCACTACCCCATTTCCAAATCTCTTCACCTCAAATGTATTTTTCAGTAGTAGAAAAGAAGGAAAAATAAAAACAACAAATGTAGGGAGGAAGTGGGCTATGTGATGTTACATTGTCAGGATTACAATGTAGGACATGAAATAAACTATGTATGAACTGTTAAATAGAACACTGATCTCGTCAGGAAAAACTTCACCCAATTCACACTTAAAAAATTGAAACAAAACAAAAGATTCCCAAAGTTGACCAATCCACTCAGTCAGGCAATACCAGCTAAAGCTAATGAAATTAAAATTTCCTAAAGAAAATATAATAATTCTGGTCTCGTTAGAGTAATAACTAGAACCTTTCAAAAAGGGAAAATATAAACATCAGTACAAAAATAAATTGGAAGCAAGTGTAAATATGTCAAAACCTGATGTGTCACAGAGAATGACTCATGTCTTTTAGTCTTGGGTGCATTAGGTCAGAGACCATGACCACCACCTGGTGACTCTGATGGTGGTGCTAGCCAAGTACTGACTGCAATTAGAGGAGAGGTTTCAGAAAAACAGATTTTAAAAATGGTTTCCACCCCCCCCCAGTTTTTTAAGATTCCGTGTGTGTGTGTGTACACACCATATCTGTATATTTGGATTCCTCCACCTTTTCAAACAGTAGTAGCATATAGCACAATTTTTTTCATTCTAACTACCTACCTATAAGATATATTGTTAAATTTTAAATTCAAATTATCTACGAGATAATCCATATCAATAGATATACCCTTTTGAAGCCTCCTATGCACAACATAGCATTCTCTTGTGAGCCCCTGATTCATAGGTACTAGGTTGCTTTCAATTAGTTTGCGGTTATAAACAATGCTGGAAAGAATAACCTTGAGTACATAATTTCCTAAGTATAAACAAATAATTTCATCTGTAGAACAAACATATACTTATAAAAGGTCATGCCCTTCCCACTACTTCATGCTTTTAAGAAACAGCCAGATCCATGATGATGTATATTTAAATAATTTTATTTAAGTAATTTTATTTTAAAATCCCATGTGTATACTCAAGTTATGCCTTTCATCTTAATTTAAAAATGGTTTCTGGGACTATACTCAAAGATCATAGGGGGTTTAGGAGGCCGTTCTGTGCCAGAGTAAAATGACTTCCAAACTCTCTGAACAAGACTGTGTTTTCTGCCAGTCCTGTTCAGAACATTCAGAAGGTATCTGCTCCTGAGGAGTCTGTGTCGCCCTGAATTGTGCTGATGCTCAGAGACTGAGAGCAGTCCTCCGCATTTACTGAGGGCAGGGTCACCGACATCTTGGCGGGTGATGCCTGTGCAGTGAAGAGGGGCACTGCCTTACCACCTGCAACAAAGAGACACTCAGTTAGTTTAACACGAATATCAACAGTATTTTACTGTGGCAACATATGAATAAAAAAGTGTGTACCACCTCAACACTTCCATGCGTAGAACTCCATAAAAATGCCTCCATTATAATAGATCTATGTGCATATATTTATAGGTTTCGTACTAAGGTAGTAGCTGGACATTGGGCCTCTAATCAAGTACTCCCTCAATTCAAGAACACTTTGTTCTAATAAACTGGCATTCCATGATGCTCACCTTCCCGATACGATCACTGAAGACAAAGCAGGTGCATAAGCAAATGTGGTGAAGAAAGCTGATGGTTCCCGGCTATCAAAAGATATAGCATCTGGAGTCTTAAAGGTGTGAAGGTAAACAAGCGGCCATCTAGCTCAGAAGCAACAAAGCCCACATGGAAAGAAGCACACCAGCCTGCATGATCACGAGGTGTCAATAGGTCAGGTATCAGGCATCAAAGAACAACATATCATATCATTGTGAATGAGGGGGAGGTGCGGAGTGAAGACCCAAAGCCCATCTGTAGGCAAGTGGACATCCCCTTACAGAAGGGTCACAGGGAGATGAGCCAGTCAGAGTGCAGTATAGCAATGATGAAACATACAACTTTCTTCTAGTTCTTTAATGCTTCCTCCCCCAACTATCATGATCCCAATTCTACCTTACAAATCTGGCTAGACCAGAGGATGTACACTGGTACAGGTAAGAGCTGTAAACACAGGGAATCCAGGACAGATGATCCCTTCACGACCAGTATGGAGAGTAACCATACCAGGAGGGGAAAGGAAAGGTGGGAGGTGGGGGAGAAGAAACCGATCACAATGATGTACACATGACCCCTCCCTGGGGGTGGAAAACAGAAAAGTGGGTGAAGGGAGACATTGGTCAGTGTCTAAGACATGAAAAATAATAATTTATGAATTATCAAGATTCATGAGGGAGGGAGAGAGGGGGGAAAACGAGGAGCTGTTACCAAGGGCTCAAGTAGAAAGAAATGCTTTAAAATGATGATGGCAACAAATGGATAAATGTGCTTGACACGATGGATGGATGTATGGATTGTGATAAGAGTTGTACGAGCTCCAATAAAATGATTTAGAAATATTCTGACATTATGCAAGCTGTGCTGTAGCATCTTACCCTCTCCGAGAGCATTCTGCCACCACAGATGTACATTCACTGCCCCCTCAGCAAAAGTGCCCTTCCTTCCTCCCCTCTCCCACTCTTGGTCATCACTAACAATCTCTGTTTTCTCTAAATCTGCTTTATTGTTTCATATAAATGAGGTCACACAATCTTTGTCCTTCTGTGAGTGACGTATTTCGCTCAGCATGGTGTTTTCAACATGAGGTGTGCACCAGGACTTCAGTCTCTGTAGGGTGAGCAGCACCCCATTGTACTCATGTGCCATGCTCTGTCTGCCCACTTTGATTTGGTGGTTCCCACCTTTGGGCTGTGGTGCAAAACGCTGCAATGGGCACTGGCGTACAGGCCCCTTGCCCAACGGCACCACCACAGCTCCTGGGAACCTAGAGAGTGCAGTCCTCCTCTGAGATGCGCAGGGTAGCCAGGGAGTCGCAATCAGCTCAGTGGCAACTAGCAACAATGACTAATGACGCAAACACCCTTTCAAGCGTCTCCTCTCCATTTGAACATCCTCTCTGGTGAAGTATCTGTTTAAGTCCACTACCCGGTTTTTATCAGATCACTGTTGTCATTTGCTGCTAAGTTACAGAAACTTTACACAGGCATACTTCAGAGGTATTATGAGCACCATTCCAAACCACCACAATCTAGCGATGTCACAATAAAGTGAGGCACACATACTTTTGGTTTTTCACGTAAAAGCCCTGCTTACATTACACTGTGGTCTGTTACATGGAGCACATAGTGGAACGCTGGAAATAACAGGAGAACCGCGGGAATGTGACCCGGGGTGAGCTCATGCTGCTGGACAAATGGAGCAGACAGACGTGCTCAACGCAGGGCTGCCACAGACCTTTAACGTGGGGAAAATGCAGTGTCCGCACCGCACAATAAAGCGAGGTATGCTGCTTCTGTTTGACTATAGACCCAAATATTATTGGAGGTACGGTTTCCCCAAATATTTCTCCCAACATATAGGTTGTCTCTTCACTTTGTTGATGAAGGAAGTCCGGCGATGACTTTAATCAATTAATCACAAGTTCATTTGAAGGAGGTCCTGTGTATCTACCAGGTCTTTTGCAATGCGTGCTTTTGTAGTCATTATCTGATGACACACCGTTAAAAACGAGGTCCCAGGTAAGTGTGCATGTGCTTTCCTAAGTAATTTAAGGGAATTATAACAAGGATTGCACACAAGGTAATTCTGTTTCCCAACGTGTTCTACACTTGTCATTGAAAGAACACGTCTTTCCACTTCCACATATTGCCTCAACTAGAGGCAACATGTCAATGTAGTCAAGTGCCAAAAGCCGTAGTATAAATAATAAATAACAGACAAGGCTTAGAGTTCAAAGCAATCTCTGAAATCCAAATTTGTTTCTTCCTGACTGTGTGACTTTAAGTTATTTTACCACTCAGAATTGCACTTAATTGAGCTAATAGCACCTACTGTGCATGGTGTGGTGAGGATGAAATATGAGGGTGTACCCAAAAGAAACCAGAATTTCTTTTTTTAAAGCTATGCACTTTGTTTTTTTAACAACACAACCTTATCACCTTCAAAGTACCCTCCATTACACTTAATACATTTGTCAAATCTATGATTCCATCCTAGGAAGTTTTTCAAATTCATCTGGTTGGATGGTTGACGGCACCTCCCTCATTTTTTTCTTCACTTCTTTTACTTTGTCAAATCGCTGTCCTTTCGTGTCCTTCTTCATTAGTGGAAACAAAAACAGTCGCACAGAGCAAGGTCAGGTGAGTAAGGTGTGTGGGACAAGAGAGGCATGCTGTTTTTGCCAAAAACTGGTGCAGAGATGGCTGTGAGCAGGTGCACTGTCATGGTGGCAAGACCAGTCCCCCGTCTGCCACAAATCAGGCCTTTTCAGAACCTCTACACAGAAAGCTTGATTAACTGTATGACCCGGTGGAACAAACTCCAAATGTACTGCAAGTTGACAATTTCGTCCATTGGGGAAATTGATGGATGCCCACAATGCGGTTTGTCATCAGTCGATATTTTACCTTTTTGGAAAAAAAGAACACTTGAGTTTTTCCACAGCGGTATCCTTGTAAGCTGTGTTCAATATCACAACGGTTTCTGTGGCATTTTTTCTGATCAGGAAACAAAATTTCACATCTGTATGCTGTTCTCTTAAATTAGCCATCACCAACGATGAGATTCAAGTGAAACTGTTTTTAAGAAAAAATTCGCTGCGGGTCCTCCGCCTGGCAGAGCCATTTGTCCTGCGCCACAATGCTCCAAAGCCTGATCAAGAATGTGCGGACCCCCATGAAGCCCTACTGCACACAAGTTTACCAAGAGATCTGGGTGGGAATGGGCCTGATGGGCTTCATCATATACAAGAGCAGGAGCACCGATCAAAGAAGTCAAGCTCCAAAGCTTCCGGTGGGGCACCTGCCCACGGGCACCACTGAGCAGCTGCCTGAGATCCTGTCGGATGAGGTGTCCACTCGACTGGGAACGTCGGAGCACAGTGTTGGGGACATGGCTGTTGCTCCTGCCTGTGCAGAGTGGCAAGAATAAATGTGTGTGGGAGAAAAAAAGAAAAAATTCGCTATGACCAGAGAGAACCTTCCCAGGCACGCCACGGGTGCACTAACTCAGATCCAATTACTTGAAGCTCGCTTAGCAGGAAAAACGCGCACGACTACTAGTACCATTACTGCTACCGAGCTCTGCTCCACGCAGCGCAACTCTGCTGCTTTCCTAGGTACCTCCTTGTATCTTAAAAGGCTTAACAGAACTTTATGCTAAGCAAGTACTAAAAACCAAGAGCTACTATTACCACTAAGTGACTGCTAGTATCACTATTACCATAAATTCGATAGCTAGAAGTCCGAATAAAAACACAAAACCACCATAGTGGTCCTAAAATAAGGATGTACTGCTAGTCATAGATGGCACTTGAGTCTCAAGAAGGGGTAGATAGAGCCAAGCATGATGTGCTTCTCCCGGGACTGGTCTCTCCTGACAACGTGTCCAAAGGGTGTGAGAGGAAGACCGGCCATGCTTGCCTCTCAGGAGCACTCTGCTCAGACGTCTTCTGGGCAGATTGGTTTGTCCTTTCAGCAGGCCGGGGGAGTTTCAGTATTCTTCTGCAGACCCACAATTCAGGAGCGATTAGTCCCTGGAGGAGGACGTCGTGTTTGGTGAAGCGGAGGGGTCCCGAAAGAGAGGAAGGCCCTCGAGGGTATGGACTGACAACACCATGGCTGCAACCATGGCCGCAGCACGGCGAGGGTATCAGGACGGCGCGCGCCGGCGCAGGGCTTCGTCTCTTGTAAGGTCCTTATGGTTCGGCACTGACGCAATGGCACCAAACAGATACGAGCCACGTAAAAGGCTTCGGAAGTCAAAGACTGCCCACATACAGGCACTTTATTCTTCCTCCTACTCCTAAACACAGATCCCCAACTGAGTCAGGTCATTAAAGATTACGCACTGAATGCCTAAGGGGGCAATGCTATTTATTGGTGAAGAGGTTGCTAAGATGATAACACTGCTAAGGGGGGGGGGGGGCGCGCAACGGGTGAAGTGGATAATTCAAGGATTAATGACATTTAACTCTGGCAAGCACCTCTCGTAAATGTAATCTTCATCACTACTGCTACATTCAGCCAAATATGGAAAAATATTTCCACTCTGGATTGAAAGCAGAGGGAGGAGGGTCTACAGAAGCTAGATGGGGGCAGCAGGGAGACAGTTTAGGATGAAGACTTCTTTGATATGTTAAAAAGTCCAGAGCTAACTACAGATGCATATCTATCTGCCTAATTCTTAATTCATTCAAGATTTAAGGCAAACTGAATAAAAATATACAGAATCTGAACTTGATACTACCCTAAAGCACAAAAATTTGCATTTCAATGTTACGGGTTTATCATCTACACATAAAAAAATAATAAGCACTTTCAAGAAACAAATTACCACGCCCCAAACCTATTTGTAGGGTCTTTCCATGGATTGAGGCCCCAGCGAATCCCCACTGTCCAGAGACTGGGAATGTGAACAACCAAGAACCAGACAGGGAGCACTGTCGCGCGGTCCTCAGCAGCGGCCGTCTTGCGGCTGGACCGGAACCCCTGTCAGTAGATCTCCCTTTGGACCCACATTCAGGTGATTCTAAATTTTCTTATCCTTTGCTTTCTATTTTGCTTTTGGTCCTCATTTTGTAAGTTTTTTTCATGTAGGGAGGCTCGGGTGGTGGGGTTTTTGAAGATAGCAACAAATAATATTTCTGTGGGCGCATGGAAGTGGAGAGTGGAGGAAACGGGGAGTCAACATCAATGGGTACAGATGGAAGAACAGGGTCCAAAGATGATCGTGGGGATGACTCCACAACCCTTCTTAATTATGACCGGCTGAGTGAACTGGATGTTGTTAACTATAGCTCAATTAAACCAATTAAAACATACAGAAAACAGGGGTGGGGTGGGTGACAGGGAGGGAAAGGGGATTTGGGGAGTAAATAATGAAGGGGGAGGGGGAGGGAGCATTAGAATGGACTGGGATTGCACAACTCATATTCAAGGCAATTTAACCAATTGGGGGTGGGGAATCCTCTAGAATTGATGTGGTGATGATTGAACGATTAGACCATTGAATTTTATGATATGTAAATTATGTGGCAATAAAACTGCTAAAACAACAACAACAAATTACCTTAAGCAATCTTAAAGACACCTCTGAGGGCAGAGTTAAAGTCAGGTTTCCAACACCCCTTATGGTTGCCCCAGGAATAAAGTGTTCTAGTCCATGTTCACAGGGTCAGAGGTAAACGTAGACCGTCTGGACGTTCCAGTGGTGACTCAACAACAGCTGTCTAAAATGATCAGCATGTTTGTAAAAGAAGGCAAATTCCTTTCATATTAGGAAGAAGCAGAGGGATACTGACATATATTTGATGGATTTGAATGCAGACAAAACATGTAGATGGGCCTTTTCGACCCGAAGACAGTTGCAAAGACACAGGATTAGCAGTTATCTGCATCCAAATGCAAACGCACAGCTGTTGAGGTGATTCCCTCTTACCTGTGGGACAGGACAGGAGTGCTCCCGAGGGTCTCAGTCCCACGGAGCTGCTGGTTTCGAGTTTGAACTGCCAACTTCGTTAGCACCTTAATGTTTAACTCACATAAAAAAAAAAAAACCAACAAAAGAACAAACAAACATACACCAAACTCACTGCCATCAAGTCAACTGTGACTCATATGAAACAGTAAATAGTAAGTTCTGACCTTATAAGAAATAGTAAAATTGCCCCTGTGGGTTTCCAAGGCTTAGTTCCTGATGGGAGCAGAAAGTCTCAACTTTCTCCCACAGAGCGGCTGGTGGGTTTGGACTTCTGACCTTGTAGGTAACAGCCCAAAGGTATAACCCGCCATGCCATCATATGGCTATAATTTTTAGATCAATGAGAATAGACATCACTCGGAAGGAAAAGAGACTGAAGAAATTAGAGACATGTGATGGAGGGACCAAGAAAGAAAAGTGATTAAAGAGCAAATAAAGGGAAATGAGGAGGAGGTGTCAGGGAGATAAGCAGCAGCCTAGGAAGAGGGAAGAGTCAGGAAAGGCACAAAAACTGAAAGTGGGGGGCGGGAGAGGGAGAGGAATTGGGGAGCACTTGGTGGATGCAGGAGGGGAGAGGAGCATTGGAGCTGGTTTGGAAGCAATTTAACTGAAAAGTGCATGATATGTGAATATTTTATTAAGAAAACTAAAAAAATGACACTGAATTATACATGTAGGATTCATTGAATTAGTGAGTCTTTTGTTGTGTAGATTTTTGCCAATTTTGAAAAAAACTACATGACTACCAATGAGCACAGGGAAAAAAAGAAAACGTTCTAAAATTGATTGTGGTAAAGATCGTACAACTCTTCTTGGTATGCTTGAACTACTGAATTGTATATGTGGACAAAGTGCCAATAAAATGTTTTTTTTAAGAATTTACCTAAAATTATAAAAAACAAAAAGAAAGTCTAGTACAACTCATCTAATCAACCCATAACTAGTAGAGCTGAGACTACAACTCACTGCTCTTTGCAATATCAAATACCTTAATCAACCACAGTAATGAATTATTTTGAATCTCATATTGTTTTAAAGGTGGTTGAAGGAAATTCCACTTGTTTGGTGGTATGTAACAGTAAGGAACAGCTAGTGTGCTGAATTTTCAAACACAAGACCCTTTATGACAGATCAAGTCCAGGATCCAAATGAGTTTTGCTATCCAGTCACCTGGAATGGTCTTACCCAGAGAGTCAAGTCAGGTGTTTGTGCAGGAAGGAGTGATCTGCAAAGGTCAGAGATGGGTTCATCCATCTCTTCACCCAAAAAACATCGATTAAAAGCTCTCTTCCGGGCAAAATGTTCTTCAAGAACCGGGAAAACAATGCAATGAACAAAACCAAGAGCCTCTCACAGTCTCCTTGGGGGTTGGGGAGGGTGATCCACAAGTAAGAAAAAGAGCAGGATATTTGTCGGGAGGTAGCAAGTGCCATACACAAAAACAATGCGGGGTAAGGAGGACAATGATGCGAGGGAGAGGTTTGGGGACGTTATTTCACATCTCTAAACGCCAGTTTCCAATAAATGAAGCCAAGAGTATCTCCCTCGCAGGTTTTGTGAAAGCTAATGAAATATAAGATAAAAAATACTTGGTGTCACACTGGCGCAGTAAGCACTCAAGACAGGTTGGCTGTTCACTGCACTCCTCCCGGAGAGGGACGGACCATATGGCATGAGGCACTGACTGTTCAGGACAGGCTGCAGAAGGCAGTGTGACTTCAAGAGGGGTTAAGAATGATTTGTGAAATCCAGCAACAACAATAACAACAAGGTGCTGGAAGGCTTCCAAACAGCAAAGCTATTTTTAACTCTCGCAGTTGTGTTTTAATCAACAAGTTCTGTCAGTAAAATGCACCATCAAAAGGGGTTTTGAATGTACAATTGGGGAAGTCTTCATGAAGTGTTCATTTACACACGCTAAACAGTCTCAGTCTCAGAACTTTGAAAGAGAATGTTTTTGACTAGGATTGAAGTGAAAAAGAGCATTATTTTTGAACATTATGAACAGGCCAAAAAGGTAACCTTCATACCCAGTTACAGTGCTCACAGTGTAATTTTATTTAAAGAAAAGACATCGTAATAAATCGATACTAAGGGCAAGTATAAATGTTCTACTTATATTAAATGTAGCTCGAAGCTTTTAAAGTTTGACTTTTATATTTCCAAAGTCACGTCACTGACTCTGGGCTTTCTCCTCTCGTAAACAGTTCCAGTCTCGGACCCCCAGGGGCGTTACAGTGAGTCAGCATGGACTCGGTGGCAATGAGCTTTTTGGTTTTTTTGCTGGTTTGGTCACTAACTCTATGATGTCATTGTTTCAACAGCTGTTTTCAGGTTTGAAAAAAACACAAACCACTATTTCTTGATTCCATGGGTTTTCAGTATGACATCATTTCACCCAGCACACATTTGAAGCTGGGGATCCAGAGTGTCCTACAACATTTTATAATAACATTTTAGACATTTGAAATTATAATTCTGTGTTTTTTAGAAAGTGTTTTTAAAAAGTTAAAATCTACCTAGGAATTGTGCTGTTTTCTGTTCTTTGGTATTAGACAAAGAAAGACAAAAGTTAAAACGCATTATTCTGAAAACAGATAATGACACAGGATTTTTTTTTTACTGTCCATTTAAGAGGCTGCTGAAAAATATATGTAGCAGAGCTTCCTAAAAGCTTTTCAGGTTTAGATAAAACCCATTTCTTTAGCAGGTTTTAGATGCTGACCTGCTCAAACACGTGGTAGCCCATTATTCTCTGTAACTGGAAAACTATGAGGAATCCAGACCAAGCCTTGCCTCCTAGGGCTCCAGGCCACGAGCAGAGAAGTGGGGAGTATTTTCCTTGGTGGCTCCACACCTCGCACCTCACATTCTACCCGGGGACTGCAGGTGGTGCCAGCCATGATAGGGCTTCCCGGTGTTAGTCTGTCCAATGAGGAACAGATAATGGGACTGCTTTAAGTTGTCAGCGTTTGGGTTTTTCTACCTTGTGAGGAAAATTTTCCCCTCAAATTGTGCATTTAAAAATAAAACTATAAAAAATAAAAAAACTATAAAGGATCACCTCAGATCCTCCTTATTAGCAATTGTCTTGGAGTTCTACATCTTTAGGATCTATATACCAAAGGTTTTTCATATTACCACTGTATTAAATACATTTTAAACAACATCTATAACTAGGGTAAGCTGCCACTATGAACATAAGGAACACCGTAATGGAGAAAAAATAATCCGACGCCATTGGGCCTCTACTTAAGTACTCCCTCAATGCAAGAATACTTTCTTCTCTTAAATTGGCATTCTAGGATGCTCACCTTCCTGACACAACCACTGAAGACAAAGAGGGTAAATAAGCAAATGTGGTGAAGAAAGCTGATGGTGCCCAGCTATCAAAGATACAGCATCTGGGGTCTTAAAGGCTTGAAGGTAAACAAGCGGCCATCTAGCCCAGAAGCAACAAAGCCCACATTAAAGAACACACCAGCCTGTGTGATCACAAGGTTCTGAAGGGATCAGTTATCAGGCATCAAAGAACAAAAAATCATATCATTGGGTGCACACCTCCATGATACGATCGCTGATGACAAACGGGTGCATAAGCAAATGTGGCGAAGAAAGCTGATGGTGTCTGGCTACCAAAAGGTATAGCGTCTGGGATCTTAAAGGCTTGAAGGTAAACAAGAGGCCATCTAGCTCAGAAGCAACAAAGCCCACATGGAAGAAGCACACCAGCCTGTGCGATCATGAGGTGTCGAAGGGATCAGGTATAAGGCATCAAAGAACAAAAAAATCTTACCATAGTGAATGAAGGGGAAAGTCCAGAGTGGAGACCCAAAACCCATTTGTCGGCCACTGGAGATTCCCTTGCAGAGGGGTCTAGGGGAGGAGATGAGCCAGTCAGGGTGCAACGTAGCACCGACGAAGAATACAGCTTTCCTCTAGTTCCTAAATGCTTCCCCTCTCCCCCTGTCAGGATCCGAATTCTACCTTGCAAGTGTGGCTAGACCAGAGGATGTACACTGGTGCATATGGGAGCTGGAGGTACAGGGAATCCAGGGTGGATGATACCTCCAGGACCAGGGGTGTGAGTGGCGATACTGGGAGGGTAGAGGGTGAATGGGTTGGAAAGAGGGAACCGATTGCAAGGATCTACATGTGACCTCCTCCCTGGGGGACGGACAACAGAAAAGGGGGTGAAGGGAGACACCGGATAGGGCAAGATATGACAAAATAATAATTTATAAATTATCAAGGGCTCATGAGGGAGGGGGAAGCAGGCAGGGAGGGAGAAAAAAAAGAGGACATGATGCCAAGGGCTTAAGTGGAGAGCAAATGCTTTGAAAATGATTAGGGCAAAGAATGTACGGATGTGCTTTATACAATTGATGTATGTATATGTATGGATTGTGATATGAGTTGTATGAATCCCTAATAAAATGTAAAAAAAGAAAAGAGGAGGAAAAAAAAAGAAAATGATTAGGGCAAAGAATGTACAGATGTGCTTTATACAATTGATGTATGTATATGTATGGACTGTGATAAGAGTTGTATGAGCCCTTAATAAAATGTTAAAAAAAATAATAAAACGTTAAAAAAAATAATCCGACACAGGCTGTCTCTTAGACACCCATCCAGACAACCTTCCACGAATGACCGCCGGTGAAATGTCCATGGCTAGTATTTTAGCCCAAACTTCACCTGCTCTCAGGCCTTTTTTTGCTAGTAACCTTTTCTGACAAAATTAGTTTCTTCCTCCTACGTGCACGCAGACATTTTCCATATCCACATTTTCAGCTGCACTTTTCATCTTGAATTATAATTTGCTCAGGGGGCTCCTGTTTTCATTTCACATGTACTCTGTAGGACAGTCCACCAACCCAAACCAGCTACCGGTCAGTTGCTTCCGACTCACAGTGGCCAGGATCGTACAGCAGCAGACCGCTGCCACTTTCTCCGTGGGGCCGACCACCGAGCCGCCACGGTGCCTGTCGTATTCACCTTTGTGTACATCGGAGCCGTGGCATTGGTCCGGGAACGGAGTGGGAATTAGAATGCTGCTGAACTGCATCTCTTGGTTGCTTCCTAGAGTCTGCGGCTCCTCATGGCTAACAGCTTGCTTCCATTCGTGCCGACCAGACCCAGACGTTAACATCAGCCCTGAGCTCCAGCAGTGCATTGCATCCCAGCTGTCGAGGACAATGCTGCAGAAGTGCAGCTGTGCCTTCTTGCGTTCTTGAGGCAGTTTTCCTGCCCACCACCTTGGGTGCATCTAGTCTCCCTTCAACTGCTTGTGTAAGCAGCTGCCACGCCACCCTGCTGCAGGGAATTCTCATACCTCACCCAGTCCTGCCGGCTCGCAATGCCAGAGCCTCTGCGCTTGAGAGCACATATGCCAAATCTGGCTGAAGACGGTGCCTGGGCCATGTGATGTTAAGATAGTTTGTAATATTTTATTTGACTCTGCTTTCCAGAAGTAGTCGCGATTAAATATCCCTTCCCTTACTCTCATGTTTAAAAGGGCGACTGAAAAATGTTCAAAGTGTCTGGCCCCCAAATATGTTCCAAACATACAAATCCCACTATATTTTAAATTTTTCCTATTGTTGCTCCTGTTTTGTAAAATGACTAGATACATGCTTGTTTTCAAATTTCTAATGTAAGGTTATAATGAAGCCATTCTGATAGGAAGAATACATGGACCGGCACCTGTGAAAACAACTCCAACTCTTTCCCTTAAAAAGCGATAGTTCTAGCGAAAGAGTTGTTTCTTCTTATGCCAGATTCTAGCTGCTTCACTTTGTTTAAAACTGACTTCAAAGTTTAAACACTGTCCTGTCCCAACAAACAACCTCCCACAGATGGAATGATGGAATGATCTGGACTAGCCTCAGTGTGCTGACCAACACACCTGCGGCCTTTTCATTCAACAGCTTCTAAGCTCTCTAAAGAGAAACAGTCACTTTTATTTTCTGCCCCCAACATATGCCTTTGGGGAGTTTAGTGCACACAGGGATTTCTATAACTGGGGTGAGTGTATAGATAATTTCAAGAAATAAAAAAGTATAGTTAAGGCTCTCGACTGTACTGATTATTAAGAAGAAAGGAAATTGAAAACTCCGAGCAGACCCAAACATAAGCGCTTTGAATGTAAGACAATTACTGGTAAATGCAGAAGAGAGTTATAAACTGGGCTCAATTTGTGTCCGATTCATACCTCCTGTTAAACAAAACAAACACTTTTTCACAAGGAAACTAGTTTTCACAGAAATCATCATGATTCACTACGAGTTCCCAAGGAAAATAGTCACAAACCTAAAGCACTCCCATGGTTACTCCATCAAATCAGGTCAACAGAAGGCTGATCTTCCTGCCTTAATCTAAAGAAGGGAGTTACACATCTGAATTTTAATGACTGTCAATAGAAAACATTTACCTAATGGATTATTGGCTTTATGCCTCAAACATGAGGGGAAGGGAGAAAATAAAGGATGTGCTGTTTATATTAACAACAAAAACCTCGGAGGCCTTTTCCTGCCCCGGCTAGTCTCCACTCACTTACGGATTGAAATCAGTGCTTCTCCACCTTCCTAATGTTGCAACCCTTTCAGACAGTTCCTCATGTGGTGGTAACCCCCCCAACCATCAAATTATTTTCATTGCTACCTCACAACTGTCATTTTGCTACTGTTATGAATCAGGCGACTCCTGTGAAAGGATCGTTTGACCCCCAAAGGGGTCACGACCCACACGTTGAGAACAGCTGATTTAAATGTTCCAGAAAGTTTTCCATCTCCCTTCTCCCCAGGACTCGGCCTGGTCAGACTGTGGGCATGCTGCGCAACACAAGCTCTCGGAAACAGCCAATCAGCCGTCAGGGAGCAGTCCCACTTTAACCTACAGTGAAGGAGGCGAGGAGAACACCTTGACATGGTTATAGAATTATGAAGCAGAGAAAAGTTAAATCACCAAAGAGAAACCTACAGCACACAGTTCTCAGGCCAACCGGGCAGTCTGGGTGCTAAGGTCCTAGGTCTGTGTTGATGGTGCTGGGGACCTATACTAGAGTGCGCCGAAATCGGCAGCTGTCGGTAGCTGCTGTTTTAAACTAGTTCTAGGGGCAGATGGCATGGAGAAAAATGATGAAGTGGTGTAATCAGTAGAGTTGCCTCTCATGCTTCTTTTATTTTAAAAAAATCAGACGGGTTGTAGAAAAAGTAGAGTATTTAAATAAAATAATAAGCATTATGTAGTTTATTCATTGGGGGCAAATATTAACGCTAAATATTTGAATAATACTGCAGAAAATGTTTTGAAATAAATGGTCAAATATGTTAAAAACGGAATGCAAGACAGATTAACAAAATGTTGAAAGGGAATAGTTTTTACCAGAAAATGCATATATTTATAATGGCAGTAGGGCTGTGGACACAGACAAGTTATTTGTACATTTGGCATTCTGCAAAGAGACCAGAATTGAACATCTGACCTTAAGTTTCAATAAAAAATCTTTAAATGCTTTTGAAATGGTCCTGGTGGTAGTGGTGGCTGTTGAATAATTTCCAACTCGCGGTGACTCCATGTATGACAGACCTTCAAAAGCAGACCCCTGGCCTGTTTTCCCAGGTGCCCTTGTGGCTCGTAGCCCAGCTCTCATCCTTCTGTAGCAGGGCCTTGGTCAGAAGTACTTACTATGTAGTAGACAGGAAGTTCACTGACACGGTGTGAGTCTTCATTTTAACTCATCTTGGAGAAGCTACCATCAGCCGAGTTCGGGTGTTGTGTCAAGAAGTATATGCTCAGTTACCTGATATAACATTAAAATCTTTTGCTCCTTAAACCAAAAATATCCTCTGAGCTCTTCTAACTCTGCTTAATCTTCCCGAGCATCATGCTATTTTAAGACCAGTCTATATGAGATCAAATTGATGATGCATATTTGAAAGATCATCCAGAAACATTATGGGGCAATGAGTCTATTGATGAGAGAAAGGGTAAAAATGGTCATAAGATTTGAAGAATGTAATCAATACCACCAAACTGTACATGTAGCAATTATATGTTTTACTATGTATACTCAACAAAATGAAAAATTTTAAATCTTCCGATGTCAACTTTAAATAAGTACTTAACACGAGGTTAACTATTGCGTGTTGTACAATCTGGGGAATTACAAAGGGAGAGAAGTTACCGCCTGGTCACTCCCATTTAATATACATCTTTCACAAGTCTATCAAGCACATATGGTACAGATATGGAAGCAAAAGTATCTCTCCATTGATAAATCATTTGTTTGTAACAAGCAAAATTAAGGGACAATCTTTTCTGAAAGGCGTGCTTGGAATTTATCTGCTCCCTTCCCTACTAATCAAAGCTGGGTGGAAACTAAGAAAACCTATCTTCACCCCTGCAGGACTCAATCAAGACAAAACAAAATTGAAGGACCTTCTCTGTGTCTAATATTATTGTGCTCGGCATTGTGAAGGCTACAGAGAAGAATAAGAAGACATTGTGTCCATCCTCTTTCCTTAGAAAGGCAAAACAAGGAGTGTAATGCTGAAGTTCAAATCCAACGTAGGGAATGGCACCAAAGTTCAAACTGCGAACACCTGGTTTGCAGAAGCCTATGGGTGACAGTGGAAGCCCAAAATCCATTTGAAGGGTCCATCTATAGATTAACCTCCCAATGAATCCCCTCTGACCATAGTTGAGGGATGTGAGCAGCCTTGTCATCAAAGTGCGCTGTAAAGTTGCTTACAGTAGACTTAGGTTACGTTTAACATCTTATCATTTCATGTCCCTTTTGATCTCTTTTAAATTTGCTAATATCATTTGATTTCCCTTTGGACCTATTTAAAGGTCGTCTGTTTTTGTTTTTTCAGTGAAGGGGAACTACCCTGGATGAATCCTCTGGTGACCATAGGCCAGGGCTGGTGAGCATGCAGAGCGCACTGCAAAGCGGATCACTGCAGATGCCGTCAGCTTACATTGAACACCTTATCATTTGCGCTCCCTTTTGATCCATTTTAAATTTGTTCTGGCTTGTATTATTTTCTACTTTATTTTCCATTGAGGTTTTTCTTTGTTTTACTTTGTTATTGTTGTTAGGTTTTGTTCTGGTATGCTTTCTCTGTGTGCAAAATCCAGGCTAGGTAACTATAGACAGGAAGCATATAGGTATGGGGGGGCGGGCTAAGAACACTGCGTGCAAGGAAGAAGAAAAGGCTCTAAGACGGACTGTGGTGACGACGGCACAGCTCTTTTTATATGACTGAACTACTGAATTGTATGATATGTAGATAGATTATATACTGATACAATCCTTATAATAAAAGAAAATGAAACAGGGATACACAGTGAGGGCTGGCAGAAGTGAGTAAATCTTCCAATGAACCCTCCTTTTGTTCGGCGACATGGAGTCCGTTCCGACGCCTGGTGACCTTATGCACAACAGGCGGAAACACTTCCCGGTCCTGTGCCTTCTTCACAGTCGTTCTGTTTGAGCCCACTGGTACAGCCACGGTGTCGGTCCATCTCATTGAGGGCCTGCCTCTTTTTCACGGTCCCCCCACTTGAGCAAATGTGATGTCCTTCCCCAGGGACTGCTTTCTCCTGACAACATGTGCAAAGTATGGGAGGCGAAGTTTTGTCATCTTAGCCTGTAAGGAGCATTCTGCCTGTATTTTTTCCAAGACAGATTTGTTTATCCTTTTAGCAGCCCATGGTACTTTCAATATTCTTCAGCCAGCACCATAAATTCAAACATTTCGATTCTTCTTCTGTCTTCCTTATTCAATGTCCTACTTTCACATGCATATGAGGCAAGCCATGGTATTTTCAATTGTCTTATGATACTCCTGCCACACCTAAAGTATGAGGGACTTTAAAAGCCAAGAACGAATTGAGTTAGCTGACTTTCAATATTATACTACCTCATCTGCCAGTATTTCCACTTGTTCCACTGAAATTCTCTTTCCATTCTTATTTTTATTTTTCTCCTACAGGCTCTATTTCTTTCTTTTTAATTTTCCTCAAGAAGGTGATATACCTTGTGCCTGGATGGTTTGGGAGACTTGAGCTTTGGAACCTTTTCTAAACCAGTGATTCTCAGCAGAGGGTCGGAGTCAGGAAACATCTGGTTCACCTGCAGGTCCTTTCAAAATAGCCAAGGCTCTTTCTTGCCCCCCCCCACCAACAGTTTTATTGGCGCATAATTCACATATCACATAATTGAATAGTTCAATTGTTCAGTCATATCAAGGGGAATTATGCAATCACCACCACTTCAATCTTAGAGCCTCACCCCCACCAATGGTTGAACTGTCTTTAAAATGAGTTGTACAATCATGATCAGTTCTAGTGCTCCCCCCCCTCCCACCTTCATTTTTACTCCCACAATCCTCTGTCCCTTCCTCCCACCATCCCTCACCTCTGCATTCCCTATAAGACTATGTATGTTATTAGCATTACACATTCACTCCTCTGAGGTTTCACAGGCGGGAAACCCCACAGACAACAATGAAAAACAAAGTGCACTAAGTTGGTAAGGATAAGATCCTATTAGTATAAAGACAAAAATACAAACAACGTGTCAGTGGGAGAAATCCCATCAACATTCAAAAAGTCAGGGAAGCAATTTCTGTCATGGAATAACTAAGATATGCTTGCACCCAGTACAGATTCAGGCGGTCTCTATGGGGAGGTCCACTGGCCAAGTATGGAGTTCGATCCAGCATAGTCAAGGTTACAAGGGTGTCTGCCTGCTAGCAGGGCTGTTGGGGACTCTGGCCTTTGGCTAGAGCGGATCTGCCAGCTGCTTGGTCCGACTAGAGACTCTGCAGATGAGTTGGAGCACCCACTGTCCTCCACAGCCTTCGACAAATTGGGTGTTTTTAATTTTAGCTGAAGCTGTTCTCTTCACAGTGCTTTTGTAATTGTCACATTTGGATCACACAAGCTGGTGTGCTTCTGCTGCGTGGCTTGGTTGATGGCTGCTTGTTTAAATGCAAGCCTTTAAGACCCCAGACACTATTTCGATTGATAGCCAGGTACACTTTACCACTCTGCTGTAGCACCCTTATCTTCAAGAGTGATCATTTCATGGAGGTGAGTATCAAGCAGGGCCATGTTGTAAGAACTAATTATTCTTAAATTGGAGCTAGGATTTAGTGAAAGCCCAGAACTCATTCCTGGTTCTATGCTTTTACTAATTTGCTGTAACTTGGGAATTAATACATTTGTCATATCATTCCATAATTCAATCATATCAAACAATTATAAAATTGCTTTCCTATCAGTCTCCAAATGCACGTTTCCTTCCTGGGCTTCTTGATGTCATTTCTTTCTTATCATCCCCTTACATCTCCCCTCCCCCAGCCTCATTATGTTTTTTTTCCCTAGAGGCTCAACCTCTCTGGGCTTCATTTACAGAAAAAGAGAAACAATACCACTTCAAGAGGGTGGCCCCCTATAGCAGTACACCTCTGAGATACACCCTAATCTACATAAGCATAAGCAAAATATAACAGTGGCCACCACAGGATTGCCAGAATAGTGCATACTGGGTGTTGATTTAGCAAGATCTTATTTATCCGCCAACCAACAGTACACTGTTCTTAGTACAGCTGTCTTCCGCTTCCTCAGACACCATGCCTTTTCCAGCTTAAGTCCTCAGGCTACAAGTGTGTTTGCGGTGGAGTCCAGTTCACCAGTGGGGTGCCTATATGGGGTTTCACCAAAGTAGCTTCTGGAGCATGCCTGTGCCCCGAACATGCAGAATTCATTGTCCCAGAGAGCTACAGCATCACGCTTGGGTTTCCCAAGATACCACGCGGCCCCCACCCCAGCCCAATGCCCTAGCTCTGCACACCACTTAAGACCCTCCCCACCTGTTTCCAAAAGCATCCTCAGTCCCGCAGTCCGTCCTCCCCTCCCCTCAAAAGACATGCACCTTTGCTCCCCCAAACTTAACCATTCCCTCTCCGTCTCCTGCACTGCCCCTCCCATCAGTAAACCTCATCCCCAAATCCATATGGCCACCCCCACCCCTGCTCCATCCCGTCCATGTTATCCCTACACTACACTTACCTGGAGCGGATGATGTGTGGTACACAGACACTAGCCCTCCTCTGTACCAGGCCATCTGGTCCCCCCGGAAGACTGGAGGGCCTGCAAGCTCGACCTTGTGCTTGGTCTGCTGCTTGTTCCTACCGCCGTGACTCATACACTACTTGTATTTGGTGCTTGACTAACTTCACTCAGCATCATGTCTTCCAGATCCCTTCATGAGTTGAGGCGTCTCATGGCTTCATCATGCATAATATTCCATGGTGTGTATGTACCAGAGGTTGGTTGTTTTTTGTATCATCTCTTCTATCGATAAAAATTTAGGCTATTTCCAGCTTCTTGCTATTGTGAAACTGTGCTGCGATGAACCTGGGGGCGCAAACCTCTGCTCATGGTTTGTTTCTATTTCTTTGGGGTATATGCCCAGTAATGGTATCGCTGGGTCATAGGGTAGTTCAATTTCCATCTGTTTCAGGTACTCCCATATTGCTTTCCACAGCGGCTGTATGTATTTACAAGTCCACTAGCACTGGGTAAGAGTTCCTATCTCCCCCACCCTCTCTGACATTTGTTGTCTTCAGTGTTTGTTTTTTTTAAAACTGGGCTACAATAATGGACATTAGTGGTACCTCCTGGTTGTTTTGATTTGCATTTCCCTGAAGGCTAATGACCAGGATCATTTCCTCATGTGTTTATTAGCCATTTGAGTGTTGTCTTTTGTGAATTGTCAGTTCAGATCCTTTGCCCACCTTCTCAGAGGGCATTCGTTTTTTTCCTTGCTGTAACTTTGTAAGATTGTGTAGTTCTTAGTAATTAGTTCTTTGTCTGTTATCACAAAATATCCTTTCCCAGGCTGTGGGCTCTCTTTTAACTCTGTTAATAAAGTCTTTCAGTGCACAAGTGTTTTACTTTAAGTAAGTCCCATTCATCTATTTTTACCTTCCATGGTGTGTGTTTCATTTGTTAATTCTGGTAGCTCGTGTATTCCCTTCACTAGGGCTCCTAGCTTTGTCCCAATTTTCTCACCGATGATGATCTTGTTTGCTTTAGGTTTTACATTTAGGTCTTTGATCCACCTGAGTTTGTTTGTGTGCGTGGAGACATGGATCTTGTTTTATTTTTTCTGCAAGTGGAGATCCAGCTTTTCCAACACCACTTATTGAAGAAGGCATCTGCTTCCCACTTAATGTTTTCTGGGCCTTTGTCAAAAATCAACTGTCTGTACATAACTGTTTCTATTTCTGAGTCTTCTGTCCTGATCCATTGGTTTGTTTATCTCTTATTATACCAGTTCCAGGCTATTTTGACAACTATGGTTGTATAGGAAGGAGGTTTTGAGTCGGGCAGGGCAAGATCACCTACTTTGTTCTTTTTGAAAGTTCTTTACTTATGCTGGGCTTTTTTACTCTCCATATGAAGTGGGTAATCATTTTTCTTTCAATTTCTTTAAAGAATGATGCTGGGATTTAGATCGGGATTGCATAGAATCTGTATATTGCTTTAGGCAATATTGGCATTTTCACAATATTGAGTCTTCCAATCCAGGAACATGGGCTGCTCCGCCATTTGCTCTGTAGCTTTCTTGGTACAGGTCTTTAGTTTTTCTGGTTAGATTTATTCCTAAGTATTTCAGCTTCTGCGTGGCTATTGTGAATGGTATCATTTCCTTGATATCTTTTTCGATTTTCCCATTGCTGGTATATAGAAAACCAATTGATTTCTGCTTGTTAATCTTGTATCCTGTGACACTATCCTACAAAACTCCTCTATTCTTTCCAGTAATCCTGTTGTCGACTCCTTGGGATTCTCAATATACAAAATCGCATCATCTGCAAACAGTGAAAATTTCACTTCTTTCCCCAATTATACTCTTGGTCTCTTGCCATTGTCTTATGATGCTGGCTAGGACTTCCAGCTCAATGTTGAATAAAAGTGGCGATAGGGACATCCTTGTTGGGTTCCCTTATTCAATGAGATGCTTTCAGTTTTTCTCCATTGTGTGTAATATTGGCTATTGGGCTTTCGTATACGGTCTTTATTGTATTGAGAATTTTCCCTTCCAATTATCTTCTTGAAAGAGTTTTTATTAGGAATGAGTGTTGGATATTATCAAATGCTTTTTCTGTATCTATTCATAAGATTATATGGTCTTGTCCCTTTTCTTGCTAATAGGGTAGATTACGTTAATAGGGTAGATTACTCCAGTGGGAGTATCCCACCCCCACCCTCACAAGGAGAGTCACTACTACAGTGAAACATTTTCAAATTAACAACTATCTAATTGTGAATTTTCAACACTCTTATTTTCTTTACAAAAGCAAAAGAGGAGCATTTCTGTAATATTCAGGCTCTTTGCTTAGTAAAAGCCTTCTTTTGTGGAACTTTCAAAAGCAAGAGCCTATTTTTGCTTTACTAGAAAAACAAATTTAACTCAAAGAATGAGAATTATTTCACTACTAAACCAAAGCATACTTCAGTCATTTCTTTATAGTCACTGAAGCTACATTATTAGTAAAAACTTCTGAAGTGAAATAATATACAAAATATGTTATTATCTTCACTACGCTACTTCATGGAGCGAAGGAAAATTACTGCAGTGTTGTATTTTCTTAAGAGGTAGCAACACAACTGGTTTCCCTCCAATTATTTGACTTCACTTTCTCCATGTTGTAGGAGCAGCTGCTTAGACCGAGACACCTGGCTGATGTTCTAGAGCCCCCTGTGGCAAGGGGATACCCTCTGAGATCTTTTATGAATTATTTTCTAGGAGAAAACATCCCTTTTCCCTAATTTTATTGGAGATTGTACGATAAAAACAAAGCTGGATAATAAACGACAGCCGCCACTTTATACTCGAGGCAGCTGTGAAGTTCTGCTCTGAATGCAGACTGCAACACCTGCCGGACTAACTCTGAAGTCCAAGGAGAACGCTGTCAACTTTTATGTCCAATGTCCTCCTCTTCTTCCTCATAGGAAGCTTGTGATAATTAACAAGGAAGTTATGCAAATACCTTAGGGCAGTTCTTGGTCCAGAAAAAAACAAAAATCCACACCAAACCCCCTGTCATCTGGTTGATTTCAGTTCATAGTGGTGCTAAACAGTGTTTCCAAGAATGTTCATCTTTATGGGAAGACCACCTCATCTTTCTCCATTGGTGCAGATGGCGGGTTTGAACCACCCATTTTGAGGTAAACAGCCCACACCTAATACATAGTGACACCAGGGCTCTAATCATTGATAGTCTTAGTAACTATGACTAGTTTGTAACCATACCTACTTGATAAACAATCACTTTCAGTAGGCAACCTTTTAAGACATTTTTAACTGGGATTTTTTTGTTTTGTAGCAAAAAGAAAAATATACTGATCATATATTACAGTCTCTGACTAACGCACTGCCGTCAAGTTGATTTTGACTCATGGTGACCCTACAGGGCAGGGTAGAAATGCCCCTTTGGGTTCCCAAGACTGTAATTCCTAATGGGAATAGAAAGACTCATCTTTCTCCCATGGTGCAGCTGATGGTTTTGAACTGCTGACCTTGCAGGCTTAAAGGTCTTTGCGATCATCTTACCTGCATAAATAAAATCAAGGATAGGTTAACTGACAAAAAGGTCAAAGCCACAAATCAGTCTGAAGGCCTAAGAGCCACAACAAATGGTTCTCTCTCCACCTCCCAACTTCATACTCTGTGTCTTTTAGCAATAAGATACTGAGCCCTGTCAGAATAACCACAAATGAGCAGTCCTGACTGTTCGTAGAATCACTGAAAAATCATGATACATAATGTATAAGAACATGGCCTTTGCTTTTGGAGCTGAGTCTGCCATTGCCTCTCTGCTGCAACAGCCACGTGACCCTGGGCAAAATGTGGGACCTTACCGAGCCCCAGGTTCCTCAAGGAAAAAATGAGAATATGACCCACAAACTAATTGACCTAATTATGGGTTAAATAAGGTATCGCATGCCAAGGGTTAGCAAAATCCATCAGCCATAGGAAGTGTGCATAAATGTCACCTCTTACATTCTCCTGGTGCTTATGATTGTACACACCCAAAGTTCTCCGCTAAAGCTGGGGAGAGTCTTGATTTCTACAGTGAGTTCTTCTAGAAGTAAAGCAGTCACCACAAAGTCAATAACAAAGGAAAATGAGAAAGAAGGCAACAGCAAAAAGGGGAAAAATAAAACGAGGTAGCCACTATGGCCTAACAGTAAAAGAGCATTACTCAACAATTTATTCTTGTAACAAGTAACTCGTTGCCACCTAGTCAATTCGGAGTCAAAAAGATGCTATAGGACCGAGTGGAACTGCCCCATAGGGTTTCCTAGGCTGGAGTCTGTGTGGGAGCAGCCGGCCACACTGTTCTCAGCAGAGCGCCTGGTGGATTCTAATCTCGACCCATCAGGTAACAGCTGAGCACTTAAATTCTCTGGTTGGATAATTGGCATTGGAGGGTGGCGGGTTGTTACTGCAAGTTGACTAGTAGACCCCACAAGTAGAGACCAAGGGAACAAAGCACATCCTAGAACTGATCAAATTGGTAGGTTCTTATGTACCTTCACCCTGTGGTTCAAAAGTCAAAGGCTGAAATAAGAAAATTTCTAATTATTTGATCTATAATTTCCATAAAAATTTCTATCGAAATTCTGACAGAGTAACACTGACTGAAAATCAAGTCATAAATTGCCCTTGACTTTAATGTCACCTGTTACCTCTAACGCAGAGAACAGACTTGTTAACTTTTATTTAAGTATTTAAAGATACCACAACATAAAAAGCAGGTGGTCGTCGAATGGAAACAGAATCCAAAGCTGTGAATGCAGGGATGTGGGTGAACTGCGTGAACCGAGGGAAGAGAGGGCGTTCGCTGGACCTGTGTACACTTGCACACGATGCTTCCGCCAGACGCGCGCCTCACTGAGTAACTTGACCTCGTCTTTTAATTACCGAGAGGGACTGAAGATGGCCTGCTGCCTGTTAAGGGAATCAGGGACCCTGAGGCCAGGCCTGGTAACATCCAACATCCTACCATCCCCACCCCCTGGTGCGGTAGCCTGAGATAACTTTAGAGGAAATATGGATGAGACCCAGGGATGGACGGAGTGAGTCAACTGGACAGCCCACGATCATCTGCAGAGCTGTCGTGTCCACCCTCAGACTGCGCCTCTAAGAAAGAGAAGCGCTCCCCTAGAGACAGAGACCTTCTCAAATCGCAAGGGGACCGCTTGCTTCACTTTTTGACGTGTATCTACTCTAAGTGTAAACAAAACTTGTCCTTAGCTCCTTTGCTGCATGGTGGTGGTGGTGTGTGATACAGAGATAGAGAGAGACATCTCTGCCACCCTACATGCCACTCAGAAGGGCTTGTTAGTACCCCCAAGTCAAGAAAGACAGTAAGCCCGCTGCTGGATATAGGACCTGGCTTTCCACCACAGGATAGACTGTCACAATCACCAAAAATCTGGTAGCCGATCGATGCCAATTTGAAGGTCCACCATGTAGATGAGCTTTTCAAAAGGTCAGAATTTTAAAGGGCAAGAACCTAGGTTTTACAATGTTTGTACTTTTAAAACACCATCTGTGTCTGTCTGCAAGTTTATCTTTGTCTCTGTGTTGCTTTATAGCTTATACTGCTCTTTCTACCTTCAGTAAAAATCATGGCTATGTCAATATTGAAATCTTTCGTTCTTCATACTAGTCTCAAACAAATCCTCAGTGGATTATTTAGGGAATTTGGATTGTACCGTAGGTCCCTGGGAGGTTCAAATAGTGTATACCTAACCACAACCCTGAAGGCGCTCCATGGTGAACTCATCAGCAACACCACAAGGAAGGGCCTGACGACCAGCTACCATGGAGATAGCAGCCCAGACAGCCCGAGGGGGCAGTCTACTCGCCACCCGTGGGGCGGCCACTCAGTGCAGCCAGAGGACTACAGGACTAGCAGCTGCAGTGTGCGGAGAGAAACACACAGGTCCTCTAATCTCGCCATAAAACAAACATGATGTTTTTAAACGGATGTTATCCAGAAGTTCAAACAAAATCAGTAACGGATAGGCTAGCTGAAAGTTTTATTTTATTAAAAAAAGTTTAGCTGACTGTTTTATACTAATTTAATTGTATTCACTAAGAGATAAAAGGAAATTGGGCATTTAAATTTTTTTAAAAATTAATACTTACAAAACAAAAATTCTGGCTACATCCTCCATCGTTGTGTATCTGATTGGTATACCAACTCTCTCAAATGACTGCATTTTCAGAACTCGTATCTTAGCAGCATAAAAGCTTGTATTCAAAGATTTAGATTTTACTAAATATAAACTTGAAAATTATATTTTGGTGAGGCTTCAATTTGCATCACAAAATAACCTATGATGGAATTTTGTTGTTGTATAGTATCCAGATGAAGCTATTAAGTTAATGTATTATGTATGCTATAAAATATGCTAGAGACATATTAGTCTATGTCCATGCATATTAGTCTATATTAATTCCCTGTTCTAATAAAATAATCTATTATACTAAAAAAAAAAGCTTGTATTCAACTGCCAAGGAGCTAACTGTTAAAACAGAAAATAGATGCCCCCCCACTCTGATGCCCCCACTGAATGCAGACCATGATATGCTTGAAGAACAATGCGCATTTACTCATTACACTTCATTGAAAGCATCAAGTATTTCAATATAGAGCTGTGTGGTATGTAACGGAGAACGTTGCCTGCCTTTTAGGAACAGGAATGTCTAGAGGGAATTCTAGCCAGCCTTATGAGAACTGAAAGAATCCGTGTGAGAAGACAACTCTATCCACAGCGCACTTCCTGTTGGTTCAACTGCCTGTGAAACAGCTATGCAAACATGCCTCTCAGATAATCCTTTATAAAAGCAAGCCAGTGGTTTGAAAACAAAGCATCTCAGAAATTACAATAGGTTTGTCGTGTAAAAGGAGCCGTATGTACTATATGGTTTATACATTAAAAATACACAGTACAAAAGCAAGGTAACTCATCCATGTTCTTGGAAGTCGGCACAGCGGTTGATGGAGGTGAGCTCTGGGAGGGGTGGAGGCAGCGGCTGCGGACACACAAGGTGCCCCTCCAGCACCCTTCTGGAGCGCTGCAAGGTTCTGTCCCTCCAACTGGGCACTAGTGGCACAACTGGGCTCACTTTGGAAAAATGTGTTGAACTGTATGCTTAAGATGTGTGTGTGTGTTTCTATATGACTATTATTCGGTAGAGTTAAAATGGAGAAAAACATAAAAACGTAGTTTCAGCAATTAAAAGGTGACTCCTTAATTTTGAAATGTGTTCTGGTGATTGAAATGACCACATAACCAACCTTACTTAGTAAGGAGGCTTTGACGAGGAATGAAGTGACTGTTACAGAGGAATGCCTTTCTGTTCCTCTTCTTCTTGTATCCAAACCACACCGACAGCCAGCGAAGCAACGCGGACTCAGCGCTACCCTCTCCAGTGAGCCTACAGGACACAGCAGGTCCCGCAGCCCCTTCACAATTCCTAGGTTTGAACCCCTGCTGCAGCCACTGTGTCAGTCCATCTCAGGGTGGGTCTTCCTCTTGTTTGCTCAGTCTTGTTGCTCAGTTTTGTAAAAGCAAACTTGAATTCCTTATTTTGGGTGCCAAAAAAAGTTGACTGTTCTGGTTTACATCAATAATGTATTGACTTCACAGTTAAACTTATCTCCTACTTGACAACCCCACCTATGATCCTAATTCAACTAAATCGCAACTGACCCGCAGCCGGCAGGAGAAGGCTCCTGGTGTGGAGTTCTTGAACACGACCTGTGGCCACCACAGAGCTGACGGCAGTCTCTCTCCCTCACCTTGACCAAGCAGCCGAACCAGAGCACCTCTGTGCATGCCACACTGAGAACCCATTTTCTGAGATGGAAATCTTTGAAAACTTCCTTTAAGATCAGAGCTTGTGATCGCAACTAAAAAGACACTCGACGCTCTGCGTAGCCTTTGACATGGATTTGGTCTCATGTGGCCATTCCTCACTAAGTTTGGAAAATCAAACGTGACGGAGGGGCCAGTTCGTTTCTCTCGGCCTTGATCTGGTGACTTTTGAAAAAGGGCAGCCGAATGAAAAATGAGCTATCAAATGCAGGAAGCCACTAGGAAATAAGAACACTGCCACTCCACATCCTACAAAAGAGCTTGAGAGCCTTTTCTGCTGAATGGTAAGCCTCAGGGGGAGGGGAGGGGGCGGACTTCTGCGCACTGTACACACGACACCAGTGGGAATCAGGGCCGCCCCAAGTTCTAAGTTACCGTTCGTCGGGGTAATAGCTGCAAGCTGTGCGGCCCAGCTGTGGAGGCCTTGCGAGCCCGGCCATGGCCGCAGCGCTTTGATAGCGCGGGGCCCCAAGTGTCAGGATATAGGAAAGGCAGCAGTTGTTGGCTGTGAAAACAGTCTGATACAAACCAGATGGGGACCTGCTGGATGGGCAACACAAAGGCAAACAATTGGCTCATTCAACAAAGTCAGGCCCCTGCCCCAGCGAGCCCTCAGAAGACAGTCAGTCACCCCGGGCTGCGGCAAACAAGAAACAGCCATGCGGCTGCACTTGAAAGAGCTAGTTTTGTCAGACTAAACACAGCTTTGATTCGAATTCTCATATTCATTCACTGTCGTTGGGTGTCCCCGCCCTGACGCCAAAGGCAAAGACTGCATTTTCGTCGTGTATGTTTTGGGGAAACAAAGGGGATCCTAGGAGGCCACAGCATGTAATTGGGTGCTGCTTCCTGCCAAGTGCCCTGAACACAGGCTACGCTTCGGCACGGAACTGGCACAGTTAGAGAAAGACTGATCATGCTGACATGGTAATTAGAACACAAGCAGCCGCACATTCCCACCAGGACTTCCCAAGTCCAGCTCGTTCTCGCATAGGCAAAACGCCACTCCCGCGGTCCTCCCCCGGCTCTCCTAGAACAACAACTTGGGATCTAGATGGCTTTTCTGACTTCACTAGATACGGCAGCATTATTGCACTGCTGTCTGAGGGCGAAGAGTGCCAGAGACCCTTTCCTCAGTAAGGCTCAGCACACAAAAGCTGTTCATTGACCCTGAGCTGACAAATCTAACACTCACAATTAGACTTTAAGACTCCTTTTGGCAGTAACATTTCACAGGAAGACTTCTGTAGGTAGCTTAGATGTTTTGTAGGTAGGTAGATTATATGCACAGTATTTACTACCCTATATACTTGTATATAAGCTGAGTTTTTCACCACAAAAAATGTGATGAAAAACTGGGGTTCGGCTTATACACAGGTCAGTGGTACCCCAGCAAGGTGTAACATCTCGCTGCCCCCTCCCCCCAAGGTAACGATCACCTGTTATCTCGCAGGTGATTGCCGTTTCTCTGCTGTTCATTTGTTTACTCACATCTAACCAATCAGAGCCGTCCTATGATGTGCATCTTTGAATAAGCCTTTTAAAGACCGTGTGCGAAGGATGTGGCATGAATGGATGTCATCTGGTCAAGTCCGACTAACAAAAGGAGGAAATTTCATGAAGTCTGACATAGTTAATAGCAAAGTGGGTTCGAGATGCATGGGAAGACATTCCAGAAGACAGGGTGTGACGTGCCTTCCAGAAATGTACTATTAGTAATGCTATGGATGGCAGTGAAGACTGCGCTCTGTATGAAAATGACAGCAGTGATGGTGATGACGGCGATCTCAGTGAGGACAGTGTCTATGATGACCTCACACCAGCTGAAGCTCTGCATTGGGATCCGGATGATGATGAGGAATCTAGTTTTGAAGGATTTGAACTCTTTACATTTTAGCTTGGTTGCTGATTGAGCTCAGGGAATAGTACTCTTAAGATATCATTGTTGATACCTTATTGTTTTTGTTGAACCTATTTTCCACTTACTGTGCTAATGTACTAATGTTAAATGACTTGTCCTTTTATTTGTTTTTTATTTAAATACATTATCCCACTGATGTCTCAATTTTTAGTCATTTTATTTTCATTTGTTTTGATTACTGAAACTCACCAATAGCTTCTGCATTTTCCACCCTAGGCTTATACTCTAGTCAATCAGTTTTTCTGGTTTCCCAGGTAATAATTAGGTACATCACCTTATACTTGGGTCGGGGCTTATATTCGAGTATATACGGTAGTTTTTAAAAATCTATTTACTAGTCTAACAGGCAGCAAGCAAGCTTTCTAGTGTGAAATGATCCACAAGTAGTTGCATTTATTCCACTTGACACTCCAGCACAACTTGGGCCAATGCTTCCTACCAGTTGAGAAATATACCCAAGAAAGCCTTAATCTGTGACCACCATTTGTAGGTGCTGGATAGGAAGGCCAGGAGGGCAAAGGGAAAAACGAGGTACTTTTATACAAGGGACCCCAAGGTCGTAGTGGGTTTCACACTGGCCTGCTAACTGTAAGGCCAGCAGTTCGAACCCACCAGCTTCTCCACAGGGAAGCACAGAGACTTTCTGCTTCTAGGAGGTTGACAGCCTTGAAGAGCCCCAGGGGGAGTCCGACACTGTCCCGTGTAATCACGCTGAGTCAGACTCACACCGATGGTGGGGGGGGGCGGCGTGGAGCTGTGCTTACACAGCATTTTTAGGCACACATCTGAAAATGCTCTCTCGCTGTGATCCTGGTGGTTGTCTTCTTCTCTTTAAAGAAGAGATCATTAGGGTTCTGAGGAGAAAACACATATGTGTATGGCATCGTGGGAGTCACTGGTGGACCACGAGACATAAGCCAGGCCTCTCCGTTTACACTTGTTGCACGCACTATCCAGGCTGTCTCCACAGGCTTTCCACCTTGCAAACAGGTCAAATGTGTGAGGACATCTCTCCTGTTCCATTAGTGCTTTCATCCCAAGCAAAGTAACTCTGGAAAGAAACCAGGGGCACGGAAGGGGAGGAACAGTTTGGCATAAGTTCATGCAGTCGTAAGTATTTCCAGCCACAGCGGCTCCCCCTGCACTCTGCTGCACACGCTCTGGGTGGATCACAGACAAGAGAAGAGTGAAAACAGGAAGACCAGCTGAGAAGCCTGTCAGAGTACCATACAGGTGGGAAATTAATATGCTGAACAAAATCAACCGCACAGCTGTAGGATGTAGAAAACCTATCGCTTGATATCAGGTCACGGGAAAAATAAACCAGGGCCGGTTATAGTTGAAAGCAGAGCATCTCGAATCAAGCAATTTTAACCACTCCTGTGGACGATGGGACAACTCAAAGGGCATTTAGGGAGAATATTCAGCCATGCTTTCCTTCTCTGTACAGTAAAACTAACTATTAAAATATCTGTGCATACTTTCAAGTCTGTTGTGAGAATGAAAGCTACGTGAGAATTCTTTATAAGCTGTAAATCATTGGCCAAATGTTCATTTCGTAGTGTGGGCTTGGGGTAAAAACAGATCTACGGTACTTGACAACGACAGTGCCGTGTGCTATTACAGTTCTATGTGCGACTTACAAAGGCGGGCTTCAAAGGTTCATGGAAAGATTTGTTTATATTTTCATTGCATTTCCCACAAATTTTTTGAAGCTACCTCTTATTTAGTGACCAAACTAGCTAAGAGGCTGTCAGTGAGGATCGTGAAAGGGCAATCACATGCAGACGTGAGTTATGAACATTGCCCCCAAATATCTGAAACACTGTCCCACTGAAAAATGTGTTTCTAACTCGAAGAAGGCAGAAAAGACATTTTAAAGAGGCAAATGCCAACTCAGGATAATTAGAGATTTTCCTGTATCAAGTTTAGAACAAAATAGCATGTCCTTTTAACATTCTTCATACTGAAAGTTCTGTCGCTGGTTCCTCCTCTCCTTCCTAGCTTCACCTTTGAAGCTGTCTGAGATCTTAAAACGGAGATGCTTCCCTCGCCCCTATCTGCATTCAATCCCTTGGCAACCTTATCCAGACCCACAGCTTTAAATAGCATCTACACTATCAAGGCTCAAATTTAATTCTCCAGCCTAGTGGTCTCAACCTTCCTAATGCTGCCACCCTTTCATACAGTCCCTCATGCTGTGATGACCCCAACCATAAAATTATTTTTGTTGCTACTTCATAACTGTCCTTTTGCTACTGTTATGAATCGGGCGGCCCCTGTGAAAGGGTCGTTTTGACTACCCCCCCCCCAAGGGGTCGCGACCCACAGGTTGAGAACCAGCGCTCTAACCATAACCTTTCCCCTGAGCTGTTCTCAAAGCACACTGCTTAGGCGATGCCTCCACTTACATGGCTAGCAGGATCCCACACGTCGCCTATCAGGCCCTCTGCAAACCACTCACTTTCCTCTCTGTCTTCCTCCCCTCGGTAAAGGACACCATCATTCACACAGGAACTCTCACACCAAAACTTGAAGCGGAATTCATTCTCGGCCCTACTTTCCACCACACACCACCTCCCACTGCATTATCGTTTTTGAAATGATCTCATTTGTCAACAACTCTATGAGCTATTCCTGCAAACACAGCCTGAACCTGCTCACCTTTCGAGTCCCACTGTGGCTCAAGCCACTATCACCTTACCCCTGTTAACACTGCAGACGCCCACTCATTGGTTGTCTTGTTTGCACGACTGTCCATCGATAGTCTGCTTCTCTGAATAAAAGCCAAAAAGATCTTTTGAAAAACACAACTGCTCAAGCCCTCCATAGATCGCGCTCCGACTCAAGTACGAGACGTGCTCAGACTGATGCCTGCATTTCCTCTCTCAGCTCCTACCACTGCCACCACCCTAGCCGGCTGGGCTGCTTGCTGGGCCCAACGAGCTCCGGCCCTCCTCAAAACCTTCTTTCTCTTCCCAGGCCTTCTATAGGAAACACGCGTGCCAAAGTGGGTGAACAAGTAAATGTGGTGAAGAAAGCTGATGGTGCCCGGCTATCAAAAGAGATAGTGACTGGGGTCTTAAAGGCTTGAAGATAAACAAGCGGCCATCTAGCTCAGAAGCAACAAAGTCCACATGGAAGAACACACCAGCCTGTGTGATCGAGTGGTCCCAAAGGGATCAGTTACCAGGCATCAAAGAACAAAAAATCATATCATTGACTGCACACCTCCATGATAGGATCGCTGAAGACAAATGGGTGCATAAGCAAATGTGGTGAAGAAAGCTGATGGTGCCCGGCTATCAAAAGAGATAGAGTCTGGGGTCTTAAAGGCTTGAAGGTGAACAAGCGGCCATCTAGCTCAGAAGCAAATAAGCCCACATGGAAGAAGCACACCGGCCAGTGCGATCACGAGGTGCCCAAGGGACCAGGTATAAGGCATCATGCAAAAAAAAAAAAGATATAAGTGTGTGTATGTATGTGTATATATGTGTATATGTATATATGTATGTGTATATATGTATATATATATCATATTAAATGAAGGGGGAAGTGCAGAGTGGAGACCCAAGGCCCAAGTGTCGGCCAATAGAGATCCCCTCATAGAGGGGTTTAGGAGAGGAGATGGGTTAATTAGGGTGTGAGGTAGTATCGATGAAGAACACAGCTTTCCCCCAGATCCTGGATGCTTCCTCCCCCCAACTACCATGATCCGAATTCTACCTTGCAGGGCTGGATAGGACAGAGGCTGTACACTGGTGCATATGAGGGTTGGAGGTACAGGGAATCCAGGGTGGATGATACCTTCAGGACCAAGGGTGTGAGGGATGATGCTGGGAGAGTGGAGGATGAGTGGGTTGGAAAGGGGGAACTGATTACAAGGATCCACATGTGACCCCTTCCTTGGGAGAGGGACAGCAGAGAAGGGGGGAAGGGAGACTCCGGATAGGGCAAGATATGACAAAATAACGATGTATAAATTACCAAGGGCATATGAGGGAGGGGGGAATGGGGAGGGAGGGGGGAAAAAAAGAGGACCTGATGCAAGGGGCTTAAGTGGAGAGCAAATGCCTTGAGAATGATTGGGGCAGGGAATGTATGGATGTGCTTTATACAATTGATGTATGTATATGTATGGACTGTGGTAAGAGTTGTATGAGTCCCTAATAAAATGTAAAAGAAGAAAAGAGAAAAAAATGATTAGGGCAAAGACTGTACAGATGTGCTTTATACAATTGATGTATGTATATGTATGAACTGTGAAAAGAATTGTATGAGCCCCAATAAATTTTTAAAAGAAAAAAAAGAAAAACACAACTGCTCAAGCCCTCCATAGATCGCGCTCCGACTCAAGTACAAGACGTGCTCAGACTGATGCCTGCATTTCCTCTCTCAGCTCCTACCACTGCCACCACCCTAGCCGGCTGGGCTGCTTGCTGGGCCCAACGAGCTCCGGCCCTCCTCAAAACCTTCTTTCTCTTCCCAGGCCTTCTATAGGAAACACGCGTGCCAACACAGCTTGCCAAGACTTCCTCCTTTGGGCAAGTGTTGCTCCTTCAGGAGGCTTTGTAGCCAAACGGTGTCACCGAGCAGACCAGCTGCCTTGTTTCCGTTCCTATTCATCGCCTTGCTTCACGCTTTTAGACTTCCTACTGCTGGAAATGCTAATTTGCATCAAAATTTTTGAACTCCCAACAACTACAATTTTTTGAAAACTCACTTTTTATTTGGAAATAGCTTTAGAAAAGTTGCAAAACAGTATAAAAGCACTCATAAATCACTTACTCAGGTTCACCAATTGCTGATATGCTCTCTGTAGCTCCTTTGGCCCTGACATTACCCCACGGCTACCTCAGGTCGGACTCTTTTAAGACAGAACACTGTCTGGTCGGGTAGCACATCCGGAGGCAAACTATGTCCATCTGTGCCTCCACAGTGATACAAATTGTGACCCCACAGTCAAGGGACTGTCTTGTTTCCCCTGCAATCACTGAGCAATCCACGAGGAGATACTTTAAGACACTGCAACTATCCTGCATCTCATCCAAAATCCCCCTCTGTACACAGCATTCATTGGCATGGCATGCCTAATCTCACCTTTACAATTACTATGACTTGCCGACTCCGGAACTCACTCCACATTGACCAGCCAACCCTTGGCATTCTTCCGCAGACCTCTGTGCTTTCCTGTAGTGTTTCTCACTATCTGAAATTATGAGTGCATTTGTTTGCTTGATGAGCGGTCTTGTCCACAGTACACATCAAGCTCTGTGAAAGCAGGTTTTGTTCCATGTTGTTGACGGCAGTCTGCCCGAGGCTTTGAACAGTGCGTGGCACAGAGCAGGTACTCAAGGAGAAATGACGGAGAGAGAAAAGAAGGCCCATCGGGTCAATTCTGATGCACAGTGACCACATAGGACAGGGTAGAACTGCCCTTGTGGGGTTTCTGAGGCTGTAACTCTTTACAGGAGTAGAAAGCCTCGTCTTTCTCACGCAGTGTGTGCCCGGTGGTTTTGAACTGCTGACCTTGCATCACCCCCTATGCCACCAGGGCTCCTGCTAACAAGGGTTCTGTACTAGATAAAAGGATAGACTAAACGACACCAAAAGCCTCTCTTAATTCAATGTTTCAAGGACAGCATAATACATTTGCTTCAACAAACATGTGCTGAGAACCTACTGTGTGAGGCCCTGTGCTAGAGAGCACTGTAGAAGCGAAGGGAACAAGGTCGCGGACTAAGGAATTCACTCTCCAGTGGAGAAGCAGTCTGGGAGGGAGCACCAAAAAGGGGTGCTACCGGGGCTAAAAGGGAGTGGCTTCCACATGGCATGGGCTCTTCAAAGATACCAGAGAGGACCAAGCAGGCTGTATGGGCACATGAATCAGAGGGCAAGGAGAGAGAATTTCTCGGGAAGGCACTGAACAATGCACAGTGCAAACATGCCCCCACCCAAGTCTTCCCCCGAAAAAAAAGGGCAACTTGGATTTAAGTAAAAGCAAACAATACAATCTGAGACAGGAGGTGAACAGAATTATAAAACGTGTATGGTACCAGGACCTTAATACCCATGAAGCCCCAGTAGTTACGAGATCTTGTTTGCTCCACACCGGGCCCCGTATGCCTGCCCTTTCCAGAGTTCGCTAACGTTCCGTCCTTTCCCCTTCTCCTTTCTCTCACCACCATTGCTCATCCACCCCTCCTGTCCCACTCTGCACTTAGTCTTCTCAGAATGACACTTTTCTCTCTTCCCTTTTCCCAAGCAAAGAGGATGTATGGGATCAAGGATGCACATGGGGCCCCTTAAAAAGGGGAAAGAAACACCGCTCTTTCTGCAACTGGAAGGAGGAAAGTCGGGAGGTGATTGTAGAGCCTTCGGAAGTTGGGAGTAGAGAGGCGCTCTCGCTGCCAACCTCAAAGAGCGCACCTACAAAAGCACAAGAGCAGGTGTCAGCAGGGGACGGAGGGGACAACCCTGGGGTTAGACACTTGGGGAGAAGGGTCAGAAGTGTAGCTATCTGGGAGCTGGCTAAGGTCGATATGAAATTAATGAAAGAATGACTAAGAAAAGCAAGAGTCCCACTCAAGGCCCCCAGCAAGTTCCCCAACAGGCTGTCCGCATACAAATTACATCTCCATTCAGCATCCGTCTTCACAGCCAGGGCACAACACGTGGGTCCTTGACAGGAGAAAGAATCCAGAAGGGAAACACTCGGTGATAGAGATGGAATTGACGGTGGTAAGACAGTACCTAAATGGACAACCAAGCAGGTCAGGCAAGGTGTGGGCGCTCCAGGAATAGCCAGCAAGAAAAAGAGGGGCCGTGGAGGGTGAGTGGGTTGGAAAGGGGGAACTGATTACAAGGATCCACTTGTGACCTCCTCCCTGGGAGAGGGACGGCAGAGAAGGGGGGGAAGGGAGACTCCGGATAGGGCAAGATATGACAAAATAACAATCTATAAATTATCAAGGGCTCATGAGGGAGGGGGGAGCGGGGAGGGAGGGGAAAAAAAAAGAGGACCTGATGCAAAGGGCTTAAGTGGAGAGCAAATGCTTTGAGAATGATTGGGGCAGGGAATGTGTAGATGTGCTTTATACAATTGATGTATGTATATGTATGGATTGTGATAAGAGTTGTATGAGTCCCTAATAAAATGTAAAAAAAGAAAAGAGGAGAAAAAAGAAAGAAAATGATTAGGGCAAAGAATGTACAGATGTGCTTTAAACAATTGATGTATGTATATGTATGGACTGTGATAAGAGTTGTATGAGCCCCTAATAAATTGTTTTAAGAAAAAAAAGAAAAAGAGGGGCCAAGCGGATGGAGCTGTGAGAGCATGTGAGAAGCAAGAAGAGATGGCTGAGGCGGCTCCATTGAGCAGAGAGTTTGCCACCTCTTGATAGCTGTGCACTGTCCTAATGACCTAAACCAGCCCGTATAGGGAAGGAGGAGGAAAACACTGTATCCTGAGTAGATAGCCATCCCTATCAAAACCAAACCCACGACCATAAGTTGAGGTCGACTCATAGCGAGCCTATAGGACACAGTGAGAGTTGACAAGACTACAACTCTTTACAGGAGTAGAATGCTTCATCTCTATTTCCCCTGGAGAATGCTAGTGGTTTTGAACCGCTGACCTTGCTGATCGCAGCCCAATGCGTAGCCACTATGCTACAGGACTCCTAAGGACCCCTACTTATAGTTATTTCAAATATAATCACTGAAGATGAAAAAAAGTTATACACCAGTTTATCCCTCTGACAACTATTCTATGGAACATGTTTGTTCACTAGAATTTTCTTGCCAACATTCTTGAAGCTCAGGGCCAATATAGATTGTGTACAAGGAGGCCTGACTGCAACATTCAAAAAGGAGAGCTCTCCTAACCGCAATCATACAAATTACAGCTCATACTTTCCTCACTCTTGAGTTTTAAATGCATTATACATATTTTAACCCCCACATCAAAATCTTGTGCAAGGTTACCAGCAATTGACTAGCAGAGTTGGGATTTAAACCGCAGGCAGCGGGCTCCTGGGTCCATGCTCTGTGCTGCGGTGCCTTTCATTCTGTAGCAGGCAAGACACAGAAGTCAGCAAGCGCTTCACAGTCCTCATACAGTGCCTCGCACGTGTCTTCCACCCTCCTTTGCACCAGAATCACCAGAGGCACGATTTTCACAAGCAGATTCCCGGACTCCGCTTCAAGCAAATGATTAGTCTCAGGGTGAAGCCTGGGAATCTGCATTCTGGGGAAGCACTCCAGGAGAGCTGTGTGACTGTGAAAAGTGTGAGAAGCTCTAACAAAGAACAAGATCCGGCATTGGTTTGTTCATATTGTTTCTTTGTTCTAAAGCCTTCTGAATGGAAATAATCAAGCTTGTCTTATTTCCAGCATGTGACCACCACCACCAGTGGAACTGGGTTAGTAGTATGATCCACTGTGGTCCTGGATAAAACAATCTACCTTATTTTCATTTCATTCATATAACACTTTAAATCACTAGACATGTAAACAATTATGCTGATTAGAAAAATAACAGTTCTAATACAGTAACTTGTAATTGCAGTCAATTTCATTTGGAGAAGGGCAGCGAAGACATATTACTGAGCTGGCAATAAAAGATCCGAGGTTAGCAGAGGCTGGATGCTGCCTTTGGGTATGATAAATGCTGGTGGTTTTTTTGCTCCAATACTTAAGGGTTGGTCTCACTGCTATTAAAATATAAAGGTGTTTTTTAAATCAAATTTACATCTGTTGCTATAGTTATTTCTTTCATAAGAATAATTACTTTTTAAATGTCTGTTGCATAAAAGGTTAATAAAGTTTGTCTAATCATTTAAATTACATTTTACCCAACCTGATTGATACAGAAAGCACCACAATAAAAACTGTACAGCCAGTCTCCAGGAAATCTGGCTAAGTACAAAGAAAGGGTTGCAGGAGTTTTTGGAATGTTGGCGAATCTTCAAAACAACCCTGGTGTGTGTTTCATGTCAAACTGACTCAAGACAAACCTAATCTCCATAGACAGAGTGTATAATTAATTCGACAGCAATGAGAAAATTAAATCTTTGCACAATTAAAATAGTTCTCCATTAAACAGAAAACTGCTTTTAGTGCCAACAAATGTTATATAAACCCTTGAACAATTTTTACCATCTTAGTTAATAGATTTTCCAAGATAACATTCGATGCATTTTTCTCATTATGTGAGAGAATAACCTCAGTTATGTACACTTCCTACCTTGGTTACATTGCGGTGCCCCCAAATCACTGGCATCAATTCTTTTATGTAGGGAAAAGTCATCATCAAAGTTTCTGTGGGTGTTTTTAATCCATTACTGTGCTGGAAGAGTGTCTTTTTTCCTTATAAATTATGCCCCTACTTCCATTCAAACAACCTCACACCAAACCCAGTAAGTGTAATTACAGAGGCGAGCAGCGAGTTGACATTTGCTGTCATGTGTTTGTTTTTTCAACACTTGGGGGAAACAAATGACAGCAGGATTACATAAAGATGCTAATCTGTTAGTATTTTTAATAGGGTGGTAACAAATTATTATGAAATGAAGTATTTTGAATATACCCACTCCTCACTTATTAATCTGGTTAGGTTCCAAAGAGCAAGTCATTATTATGTGAAAATGGAGGGAGACTGCGTCAGATCCTGAACTGGAAGATGACTACACCATTACGTAACTGCCAGTCCAAGGAGGTTCACGGCGCAGCCCAGTGGACACCTAACCTTAATCACCACAGTCACCATGTCTCTAGCTTAACTCCTGGTCATTTGTTACTGCCAGATGTACAAGAGTTCATGTTGACCCTTCCCAGAGTTTCTGAGGCTGGAAATCTTTTTTTTTTTTTTTAAGTCTTAAAATGAGTACCAGAGTTTATTTTATTTATTTATTTATTTTTGCATTTTATTAGGGACTCACACAACTCTTATCACAATCCATACATATACATACATCAATTGTATAAAGCACATCCATACATTCCCCGCTCCAATCATTCTCAAAGCATTCGCTCTCCACTTAAGCCCTTTGCATCAGGTCCTCTTTTTTTTTCCCCTCCATCCCCGCTCCCCCCTCCCAATGTGCCCTTGGTAATTTATACATCGTTATTTTGTCATATCTTGCCCTATCCGGAGTCTCCCTCCTGCCCCCTTCTCTGCCGTCCCTCTCCCAGTGAGGAGGTCACACGTGGACCCCTGTAATCAGTTCCCCCTTTCCAACCCACTCGCCCTGCACTCTCCCAGCATCGCCCCTCACACCCCTGGTCCTGAAGGTATCATCCACCCTGGATTCCCTGTGCCTACAGCACCCATATGCACCAGTGTACAACCTCTGCCCTATCCAGCCCTGCAAGGTAGAATTCGGATCATGGTAGTTGGGGGGAGGAAGCATCCAGGACCCGGGGGAAAGCTGTGTTCTTCATTGGTACTACCTCGCACCCTCATTGACCCATCTCCTCTCCTGAACCCCTCTGTGAGAGGATCTCCATTGACCGACACTTGGGCCTTGGGTCTCCACTCTGCACTTCCCCCTTCATTCAAAATGGTATACACACACACACATATACATATATAAACACATATATATATATACATATACACACATATATCCTTTTTTTTTTGCATGATGCCTTTATACCTGGTCCCTTTGGCACCTCGTGATCGCACTGGCTGTTGTGCTTCTTCCATGTGGGCTTTGTTGCTTCTGAGCTAGATGGCCCCTTGTTCACCTGCAAGCCTTTAAGACCCCAGACTCTATCTCTTTTGATAGCCGGGCACCATCAGCTTTCTTCACCACATTTGCTTATGCACCCATTTGTCTTCAGCGATCCTATCATGGAGGTGTGCAGTTAATGATATGATTTTTTGTTCTTTGATGCCTGATAACTGATCCCTTCGGGACCACTCGATCACACAGGCTGGTGTGTTCTTCCATGTGGACTTTGTTGTTTCTGAGCTAGATGGCTGCTTGTTTATCTTCAAGCCTTTAAGACCCCAGTCACTATCTCTTTTGATAGCCGGGCACCGTCAGCTTTCTTCACCACATTTACTTGTTCACCCACTTTGGCCGTTGTGTCGGGAGAGTGAGCATCATAGAATTCCAATTTAATAAAAGAAAGTATTCATGCATTGAGGGAGTGTTTGAGTAGAGGCCCAAGGTCCTTCCGCCACCTTAATACTTGACCTATAAATATAGACACATCAATCTACTTCCCCATCCTCCTATATATATTTGCATGTACATGTCTTTGTCTAAACCTCCATAAATGCCCTTTGACTCCTAGCTCTTTCCTCCATCTCCCTCGACTTTCCTCCTGCCCTACTACCATGCTTCGTCGCCACCTGGGCTAGAGTATACCTCTTCTCTAAGCAACCTTACCCTTGATCATTCCCCACCAGACCTGCCACTCCCCCTTCTCTACCATTTGGGGTCTCATGTTGTTCCCTTGTCCCTGTGTTTGTTAACACCACTTCCTTACCCCCCCTACCCACCACCCCAAGTCCTCCCAGAACTGTCGGTCCCATTGTTTTTCCTCCAGATAGTTCATCCAGCCTGTCCTATTCAGACAGACCTGTGGAGACACTAACATGCACGAAAACAAGACAGAGGAAAACAAAGCAACAGTATACAACCTGACAACAAAACAACAACAACAAACCACTGACAAAGAACAAAACAAAACACTTCCCAAGAGAAAAGCTTGTAGTTAGTTCAGGGATCGTTTGCTGGCCCTTAGGAGAGTTTGAGGCTGGAAATCTTTAAGTGACGAGACTGCCTTATCTTTTTCCTGCAGAACTGCTGGTGGATTTGAACAACTGACCTTGCAGTCAGCAGCCTAACACCTAGTCCAGATGATGTACAAGAGGGCTTCAAAAAATTTATGGAAATTCTATCTTCTAATTTCATATGTCCACAAAGCCCCCTTATATGTTGTTAATGCTCAAAAGAGTCTGATAGATTTTTTTTTTTACTGTTGTAAATGTGAAATGTTGTATCACAAAATCGGCGTTACGTGAGGAGTTAGATTAAACAATTCACTTCAACTACCCTTTTGCTTCTTCCTCCTGGAGGGTACAGGCTCTATCTAATCCCTCTCTCTCATCACAGATTCCCAAATACATTTGGCCTGCTGTCCCCTCTTCAGGAGAAAGAAAGAATTGACTCAGTGCCTCGCTGGCAATGAAAGTGTGCGTGTACTGTGACCATACTTCAAAAGAAAGCCTAGACATCTACTCTTGCAGGCCCTCTGGACCATTTCCGTGCACCCTCCCTAGCTCCGCCCACTTTGGGAAACCCTGCTCTTGGTCCCCAGCACCTTCTACAGTCCTTCGCACACACCAGAAAACCCCAAAACAAACGCAAATCAGTTGCCATAGCGTCAAGTCCAACTCCTGGCAAGCCGGTGAGTTTGAAAGTAGAACTGGACTCCACACCATTTCAAGAGTTAGGACCTTTCAGGTAGAGATCTCCAGGGCTTTATCCCAGGGCCCCTCTGGGGGAAAGGAATTGCCAACCTTTGGGTTCGTAGCTGAGGTTTAACATCAGCAGCACCTGAGGACTCCCCTTTGTACATCAAGGGCAGGATCTACATGACCTACACTGACACGGCATTCAGTCATCGAAAGTCCTGATGTATGCTACAAAATGAATAAACCTGAACACATTTCTAGTGAACGAAGTGGGACAGTAAAGCCATATAGACGAAGATTCTATTTATAGGGAACATCCAGAATGGGCAAACCGATAGACACAGGAAATAGATGAGCGCTCACAGGAGGGAGGAGAGGCGTGGCCTTGATCGGGTACAGGGTTATTGGGGGCAGGGATGAAAATGTTTTGCAGTTAGATGATGGTGAAGGTTATACAACCTTGGGAATATACCGAAACCTACTGAGCTCTATACTTTTAAAAGGATGCATTTTATGGTATCTGAGGGAATGACCTTTCTGTTTTCCTCTTGAGTTCAAGAAGTCTGCTCACTAACTAATATGCAGCCTGCTTGAACTTTCTGCACCCCTGAGCATGTTCTTAGCTGATTCTATAATCTGTTCAACTAATGCTCTCAAAGAATAACATTTATGGTTAATATAACTCTAAGCAAAGAAATAACTACGAAAGTATTTCTACTTTGCCCATTTGTACCATTCCCTATATTCAAAGGTGTCAAAATTTGTAAAATGATAACAAAATATAAGTCTCTGCTTTTGCTTTCCCTCTTCCTTTCTGTCCCTTCCATCATATTACAAAACAACAGAATCAAATGTCATTGGGACTCAATAGCGAATGATGCAATCGCCACATGAGTTCAATAAATACTTATTTATGCCCGACTGTGTGCCAAGCACCGTGGTAGGCTGGGAAGTAAGTTCTTAAGCAACAAAGCAAGCTGCCTTAACAAACTACCCCACCGGGAGCACAGGACGGTATCTTGCCATCAAGCTGTTCAAGCACACAGTCAGCACTTGTCCAGTGCTTCCTGCATAAAATGGCATGTGCCGTGAAAGAACATCAGCTCTGCAAGCAGGTGAACATGGCCTTGAATCCCAGATCTTTCTTTTCTAAGCTGTGTGCTTGAGGGAAATTAGTTATTAACCTTCATGGACCGGATGGTCGTCTTTCGTGAAATGGAAATTTAAACTACCTACACGACATGGTGATGTGGGGAATAAGTAGGCCAAGCGTCTAGCACGCCCTCAGTAAATGGAAGCTATTTTTGTGATGATATTCAAAGTATAAAAGAGCTATGGGAGCACGTGTTAAAATGAGTATGATTATTTCCAACTGGAGGTTCAGGAAGGCCTGGGGAAGATGGAGCTGACTGGTGAACTGAGTTGCAGGCATGTAAAAATGGAGAAGGAAAGTCTAGGTGGAAGGAGAGTGACTTTCAAAACTTGGAGACTTGAAAGTGCAGAAAACGTGGACTAGGCTGGGTGAATGTGTATTGAATTTCACTGGGTTGATTATACATCATAATGGAACGTACCTAAAATCCAAGTTTTGAACTAACAGCTAAATTTTTAAAATATGAGTATTTGGCTGAGATTTCCAAGCAAGAATTTTAAAGGATTTCTCCTCACCACTTACAGTAAAATATGAAAATAAAGAAATGAACTGAAAAATGAACTTTGCAAAATGAAAACTGAAATTAAGGATTCAGAAAATTGTTATGCAAAAATAAGGACATGTGTGCTCAAATTTTCACCAAAATGAGGTGCTTACATAATCTTTTATTTAAAAAGTGTAAGCCTGTAACTGATGGATCTAGCCTAGTACCCACAGCAGAAAACCCATCAGCTGAGACTGAGGTAGGTAGGGGGGCAGGGAAAAAGGAGAGAGCAGCCTGTCCCTCAGAATTAATTCTATAGCAGGAAACAGGCCGAAGGAGCTTCAGGTGTTGTCCTCCAAGGAAAGGACCGTCCTTGGAGCAGCGTGGAGATGTGCAGAACTGGGGGGAGGGACACAGGCAGCAAAGCTACCTTGGTTTTCTCCAAGGGAGAAGTCAAGGTCTCCCAGGTTTCAAAGGGTAGAGCCATGGCCTTCTGGGTCTAAAGGGTGAAGCCACAGTCTCGCAGGGTTCAGAGCGCTATTCTCTGAACGCCTTGTGCTGGACCACGAGGCTGTGGGTCAGGGGCATCGAGAGGGAATGGCATGGAGACCACATCTGACTTTCTGTTTCAGTAGGGAGGAAACGTCAACTCCACACTAGTCTCGGGGCAACTGCCCCAAGGCCGAGGTCAGACATGCCCCATCCTCTTTGCCCCATTCCGACCGACCACCACTCCCATGGTACTCTATTGCTCGGTTGGGCTTGACCGCAGATCTCACAGACAGTGCTCATCGTTACAGGGGCTTACTAGGAAAGCAAACCAGTTACAGTATGCTAAGGATAGAGCTGAGCTCACAGTGCTATGCTGGCAGGAATGTCCCCTCGACCATGTGGCCTGAAAGGCCCTGCCTTGTTCCAAGGGCTGGGAATCTCGTCACGCTGCCTCGTGATCTTGGTGCTGTGCCTTTGCACTGCCTCTTGCACTCAGCGAGGCTTCTCACTCTCGGTGCTGTGGTCTCCGGGTGCCTCTACTGTCTCCTTGCTCATGCGCTCCACTGGCGGCTCTCCTTTCTTGATGGTCTTGGCATTTCTCTCTCTCTCTCTCTCTCTCTCTCTCTCTCTCTCTCTCTCTCTCTCTTCTCTATCTTAGTACCTTCCTATACATGGTACTTTCTTCCAATATTCTTCCCCAGTCCCATAATTCAAATGCATCAATTCTTCACCACTTCAATCTTTTTTCTGCTTAGCATGATATTACCTAGTGGTCCAGATGTGAGGACTTTGGTCTTCTTTAGATTAACTTGTAATCCATACTGAAGATATAGAGTTATGCTCAGAAAATGGACATGCATCTTTTTGAGTTAAGCCAATAGTGGGAGGGGTTTCAGTCACATATGTTAGGAGTTAAGCTGGCTTTTGAGTTTTATTATTGCTTTTGTAAACATGAAAGAAACTCTGAAAGGGTGGCGGGTTATGTACTCAACTGTGAACACAAGGGCAGCTGTTCAAACCTACCAGCTGCTCCATTGGAGAAAGACAAAGTTTTCTGTTCCCATAAAGATTTACAGCTTCAGAAATCCACAGGGCAGTTTCTACACTGTCCTGTATGGTCACTATGAATCAGAACTGACTCGATGGCAGGGCGATGGCAAACAATGTACCACTGGCTTCAAAACCCTTTAGCATTACTTTGTGCTCAGTGTGAACACTAGGTTGCTGATGTGTTTTTCTCAATGTGACTGTACCTACTTAGCTTCTGACCTTGTGTCGCGTGGTGGTTCTCTATTGTCTTTGTTCAGCGACATGGTAAGGCTTGCCTCTCTTCCCCATGGCAGCCAAGGCTGGTTGTGGATTAAGATTGTTCCCCCCCTTCCCCCAGCTAGAAGAGACTTGGGCTAAGACCCTGGGTTCAGATTTTTCCTTCCCTTCCAGCAAGAGCGGAGATCTTTTTTCCTCTATTCTTCTCCCAGCCACGACGAGTTCTAATCTACACGTGGTGGTGGCAGGTGTAGAGTGCCTCCCCAGGTGGCTTAACGCTTTTGCTCCTACAGTCAAGACCAAAAAACCCAAATCCACTGCCCCTTTGGCGTCCTTCGCTACACATCTTCCAGAGAGCAGAAAGTCTCCTCTGTCTCCCTGCTGATGGGTTCAAACTGCTGACCTTGTGGTTACCTGCCAGTGTAAAACCCACTGTGCCAGCGGGGTTCCTTGGAACCCATATAGCAGATTCCAAATGAGGCTTCAGTCCTTCTGTCAGAGATGGCCACTCCCTTCTCCAGGCTTAAGGACATTCTCCTGAGTCTCTTGGACTGCCCCCAATCTTCTTCCTCTAGAAGTCTGTGGAAAAAAGCCTAAATTCCTCTCATATCTATAGTCTCCACTGGTTACATACTTCCAGAAAATCATTTTAAAAATAGCTAAATCCTTATCTTCTGATGCCTCTTATGCGTGTGTTCTCGCTTAGAGGAGAAAGTGCTTATTTTATTTTTACCCAGGTAACTTGTACACACCTTTTTCTATAGTTTGCCAATCGATCCCTCCCCAAGGAGGTATTCTTCTAATTATGCCATGCTAATTTTTTTCCAGTAACATGCAAAAAAAATCCCCAAAAAAACCAATTGTCATAGTGGATGCTTACAAAAATACCTCCCTCTTAGGAAAAGGGGAGTAGTTGATAAATAGACATAAAGGTACGTGTTATTTGTGGACAAATATCGTATAAACCATCTCTTCTTAAAGGAGTCTTTCTCCCTTTGCAGGAGCCCAGGTGGTGCAGCGGTTATATGTTGGGCTGCTAACTGCAAGGTTAACAGTTCAAAACCACTAGCTGCTCCATGGGAGAACAAAGAGGCTTGACGGGCATTACAGTCTCAGAAATCCACAGGGATGTTCTAGTCTCTCCTGAATCATTGCTATGAGTTGGCACTGATTCTTTGAATTTCAGGATACTTGGTTGCTCTGCATGCACATCATCAAATCTTGGAGTTAAAAAACTTGTGATTCTGTAGTTTACCTGGGATCTTATGATAGTTGAGACGACAGCTACACTATTTTCACTTTTTACAACTAGGTAAAAACAGTCCCCTAGTTCAGCAACATTTTTTAATGCATGTGTAGTTTACTGATGAAAAAGAGCACAGATTTATGGAAGACTCTGCCCAACCCCGTCTCATCATCAGTTTCACGAACATGGTTTTACAATCTCTGTCGTGGCTTAAACCAAAAGCATCAACTTAAACGCCTAAATATGATTTTGAAACTGCTTAAATTCAAGTTATAATTCTGACAGCTGTATTTCAAATGCAAAGGCAAGATATTTTAGTACAGAAAAAATTATTTGATTTGTACGTGTGGTCAGAAGTAGCTTCTAAATCTACAGAAAGTTTTAAAGTTTCCTAATTCTCACACCTTGAGAGGCGCAATCACAATTTGCAAGGAATGAAACATACAAGATAACAAGCAACTTAACTCAGGACGGACATCATGCCAAAAGAAAAACTGCATATTACCAACAAAAAAGGTAAACTGATTAATATGATTGCATCCATTACTTTTAGCACTTTGATAAATATTTTCTAAGTAACATGTAATGTACAAATAAGAAAATTGAAGAATGCTATGATGTTTAAAGCACTCTGATGATCCGATCTGTCTTGGTTTAACCATGAAACACCGTCTGTTTTTTTTATCCACCAAGTAGCTATCAACTAATAACAAATAATTATTGTACACTTAACATGACAATAAATAATGGCTAGAAAGTCAAGCCAAGTGTCTGAGATGCATTGTATATAGAAGATTTAATATATATGTTGAGCTGTATTGTATATTGAAGACTTATTATATATTGAGATTTACTGTATATCACATATTGCAGTCTCGTGAAGATGTATAGCTTTGGAAACCCAAAGGGGCAGTGGATTTGCTTTTTTGGTCTTGACTGTAGGAGCAAAAGCTTTAATGTTGAGTATATGTAGAGTATAATGTATACTGCATAGTATATATACTACATCGTATAATACTGTATATACTATATCCAATGCTTGACTTTCTAGCCATTATTTTAATGTTACAAATTACTATTACTATTGTAAGTGTACAATAATTATTTATTAGTTGATGTTTATTATTATAGCATAATAAATGTTAATTATGTCTTAAAAATATCCAAAGAGAGGGTATTTTAACATCTTAATTTACAGAATTTAATTATTCCTGTGTTTATAACAAATAAATGAATTTAAAACAAGCCTCTCATTTGGATTAAAAATGTTAACATGTATAGTAAAAGATATACTACAAGCACGCCAAGGCAAAGCACTGCGGGGTGCAACAGAACAGCAAGGGAATGGAGCTGCGAGGTCCCCGGGGAATGCTGAAGGTAGACTTTGGGGCCAGGGTGTGGTACCACAACAGACTGGACTGGAAAACACTCCTAAAGGCCAACAATCCTTGAACTAACTACAAGCTTTTCTTTCATGTTGTGTTGTGTTTTGTTTTTGTCTTTGGTTTGTTGTTATTGTTTTGTTGTATATTGTTGCTTGGCTTTGCTGTCTTGCTTTTGTGCATGTTATTATCTCCGCGGGTCTGTCTAAATAAGATAGGCTGGATGAACAATCTGGAGGAGAAAACAATGGGCCCAACAGTTCCTGGGGGACATGGAAGAGGGAGAGGTGGGGGGAAAGGTAATGGTGTTACCAAACCCAGGGACAAGGAAACAAGCAGTGATCCAAATCGGTGGTGTAGACAGCGTGGGAGGCCTTGTATAGCATGATGAAGGGTAATGTAACAAAGAGGCATTGCTGACACCCTGGTGGGGGCTGAGCATGATAGTGGGACAGAAGGAAAGTCAAGGGAAATAGAGAAAAGAACTGGGAGGCAAAGGGCATTTATAGAGGTCTAGATAAAGACATGTATATATGCAAATATATTTATATATGAGGATGGGAAAATAGATCTATGTGCCTATATTTATAGGTTTAGTATTAAGGTAGCAGAAGGACACTGGGCCTCCACTCAAGTACTCCCTCAATGAAAGAATACGTTCTTCTATTAAATTGGCATTCTATGATGCTCACCTTCCCGACACAACTGCTGAAGACAAAGCGGGTGAATAAATAAATGTGGTGAAGAAAGCTGATGGTGCCCGGCTATCAAAAGATATAGCATCCAGAGTCTTAAAGGCTTAAAGGTAAACAAGCGGCCATCTAGCTCAGAAGCAACAAAGGCCACATGGAAGAAGCACACCAACCAGTGCGATCACGACATGTAGAAGGAATTAGGAATCAGACATCATCAGAACAAAAATATCTTACCATAGTGAATGGGGTGGAGGAGAGTACGGAATGGAGACCCAAAGCCCATTTGTAGGCCACTGACATCCTCTTACGGAAGGGTCTCGGGGAGGAGACGAACCAGTTAGGGTGCGATGTAGCAACAATGAAAAATATAACTTTCCTCTAGTTCCTAAATGCTCCTTTCCCTTCCCACTATCATGATCCCAATTCTACCTTACAAATCTAGCTAGACCAGGGCATGTACACTGGTACAGATAGGAACTGGAAACACAGGGGATTCAGGGCAGATGATCCCTTCAGGACCAGTGGTGTGAGTGGTGATACTGGGAGGGTAGAGGGAGGGTGGGTTGGAAAGGGGGAACTGATTACAAGGATCCACATGTGACCTCCTCCCTGGGGGACAGACAACAGAAAAGTGGGTGAAGGGAGACGTCAGGCAGGGCAAGCTATGTCAAAATAATAATTTATAAATTATCAGGGGTCCATGATACAGGGGGTGGGGGGGAGGGAGGGGGAAAATGGGGACCTGATTCCAGGGGCTTCGGTGGAAAGCAAATGCTTTGAGAATGATGAGGGCAATGAATATACAGATGTGCTTTACACAATTGATGTATGTATGGATTGTGGTAAGAATAGTATGTGCCCTAATAAAACGATTGGGAAAAAAAGATATAATACAAGTTAACATGTGCAGTGAGAGGGAAAAGTCACTTTTTAAAAAAGTTTCTATTATGACAAGTGTTCGACAGATCAAAGAGGGCACATAATTAAATAAGCACTGCTGTGTGCTCAAACAAAATTCAATGCCAAGTTACGGATTGCAAAGATATACCATCCGTCAGAGCCATCTCTTCAATTCTCCTCTTTTAGATTAAATTCTGAAAGTCATAATAAAGATGGGAAAACAAGGGTTTTACAAATTTGCTGGCAGGAGAGTGCTGGATTCTACCACATTTCCGGTTCCTTTTAACTGGGCCGTGGTGGCTCAGCTGCATCTCACACACACACTAAACAACGTTGGCTCAGATGCATCACGCACACTAAATGGCAATGGCTCAGCCGCATTACACACACACTAAACGACGACTGCCCACTGGCATGACCATAATCTGGGTTCAACTAAACTAAGAAGCATTTACCTGCCAGAAAAGATGTGGTTTTGATTCTCTGATAAGGTGAACTCCCTTCAGTCCCCGCCTTCGAGGTCCCTCTGTGTGACACAGGAATGAACCCCTGCAGGGTCACCTGACATCCTGACAGCCCTAGGAGATTGTTTTGGCCCTCTGTCCATACCTTCTCAGACATCTGGCAATGTCTAAGAATTTCAGCAGAGTAACACACAAGTCCCACAGAACTTGTGGGGGGAAAGTCCAAACTGTGTTTGCCTAAGCAATCAAATTCATTCAAGAAACATTCGGTATGCAGACATGTACCAATTAGGGAGTGAAAGCCTTGGCTTCTATTTAAACCACTCTATTTATAGCTTGCTCTTAGATGAGGCTAATGTAGTTCTGCCCCTCCTAATATTGTGTTAGATGGAAAATTAAATGCAACAAAAATTGCATTGAAATGTATTAGTCCGTCCACATTTTCTGAACCCCTTTCTAAATTCAACTAATTTGCTCATCTTGATTCCTTTAGTGACTTATTAAATAGTAACTGGATATTATTAAATGCCATTTTTTAAAGTCAACAAAAATTCAAATATTGCCATCTTGTGGTCAGGCATGCTTATGAGTGAAACTGAAAACAATGATCAGATTCCTAAAGAGTGATATTTAGCCTTAAAATCTCAACAAACAAAGGTACTTTTCTATCAGAGAAAATAATGATTTTATTAGCTATCACATGAGAAAAATAATGATTTTATTAGCTATCACATCCCTTGAGAAAGCAGCATTCATTTATAAAACATTAAAAAATAAGTATTTTTTAAAATAAACTATACCAATCGTATTGCTCAGAAATGGTAACGCTGTTGCAGTCACTTCCTGGCGAGTGGATTCCCCTCCATGGCAACCGGCATATGCAGAAGAGAACTAACTACTCCACAGAGGTCTCCCGGCTACACTCTTCTGAAGCAAAACACCTGTCTGTCGTCTGAGGCCCTTCTGGGTGCGTTCAATCAGCCCATGTTTGGGCCGGTAGCTCAGCGCTTGACCTCTTGCTTCACCAAGGGACTCCTTGAATGGTAATAAGGCCAAAACTCTAAACTCACAGCCATCGAGTTGACTCTGACACACAGAGACCCTCTAGCGCAGGGCAGAACAACCCCTGTGGGCTCCCAGTCTACTCCCTTTACAGGAGTAGAAAGCCCCATCTTTCTTCCACAGAGCAGCGGGTGGTTTCAAACTGATGACCTTGCAGTTAGCAGCCTAGTGCACAACAACTATGCCATCAAGGCTCCTGAATGGTAATAGTACTTAATAGCAGGATATCAAGGAGCATTTATTTGCTCATACTTAAACACACTGTCATGATTAGTTCTGAGGTCAACATCAGGATAGTTTTATAGACAATTTTCCAAAAGATTCTAAAATACAACAGTAGCACTATTATACAATGGCTAACGAGCCTAGTGGCACAGCTCCAAGGTCAGCGGTTTGAGCTCAGCAGCCTCCTCCCAAGGTGAGCGGTGCGGTGAGCTGGATCTATAAAACTGACAGCCTTGGCAACCATTTGGGGGAAATTCTATTGGATGCTATGAACCAGAATCAACTTAATGGCGATGGTTTGAGGTACAATTGTTAAGTGTCAAAATAAGAGGGAGAGCAAAGTTACAAAAAGAGCGAATGAGGCACTGAACACAAAGGGAAGTGTCATGTTAAACCTCATGGGGCAACATGTTACTGTCTTGAGAAAGTTCAGAGGTTGTCCCCCCAAACTCCAAATGCACAGTTACAAGGCATTCAGTTCGGGATTCCTCCCACTGAAACATTCTCTGAAATGTGAAAGATAAATCCAGCCATCAAAGCCGAGAAAAACACGTTCCACGATCAAACTATTCCTAAGATTCTTCTTGGGATTGTGGCCAGGGAGGAATTTTTCAACAGAAAAGACCATGGTTTCAGAATTCAGGTTATACAACTATATCCATTTTTAATTACTAAGTATTAAAAAATTAAAGCACAAAGCCTTGGAGCAACAGACATGGTCAAACCATTTGAAAGCTGGTGGGGAGATGCAGGTAGACCCCCGAGATGTCGACAATCAGATGACGGCCTCCATGGAACAGTATCAGTATGAGAATCACTGGTCTTCTGAGTGGACTTGTGGCGGCATCTCCACAGCACCGCTTTGCCTCACAAGGCACACCGCAGTCCTAGCCCTGCCTTTGATACAGCCAACCTTAACCGAGACAACTAGGATACAGCTAAGGAAAAACATTCGCTGAGTTTAAAATAAAAACCACTAAAAATAGCGTTTGTTGGAAAAAGGAGCTAACAAATATCCAGTGAAATGTTATCAGTTTCTTCTTTCAAACAGTTTAAATGAGAAACAAAAAAGTCTCGAGACGAGGGTAAAACACCTAAAATTAAGAAATCTCATTGCACATTTACTCAATATCAAGACGACTATTACATGAACACCACACATCTTACCTTGTTGCTGTGAAAGTGAAGTATCAGATTTAGCTCTTACACGTATTAAACAACTTTGTACTGGTTCGTGGTCAACTTCTTTGTGTTCAACAACATGCTGTTCTTGCTTTTGCTGGAATTAAAAATTTAAGATGAGAAGTCATCTTTTAGTTACTTTAAAATATATATATATGCTGTTAATTAAAGTATTTTGGTGTTTGGCACATAGAATTAGAATATTATCCGGTCTTCTAATTATCTTATCAGTGAGTTACTTATTGGCACACTTCTGGTACCAATAAACAAACAAATGATAAGGGTATAACCATTGTTGTTAAGTGTTGTCAAGTCAGTTCCCATTCATGGTGCCCCAATACACAACAGAATGAAACACCCCCAGGCCTGAGCATCCTCGCCATTGTTTGCATGCTTGGGACCAGTGTTCCAGCCACTGTGTCATCTCATCCAGGGACTTCCTCTTTGTCACTGACTTTCCGCTTCATCACCAAACTTGCCTGTAAGGAGCATTCTGACTGTACTTTTTTCCAAGACATATCTGTTGGTTCTTTGGCAGTCCATGGTACTCTCATTTTTCTTTGGCCTTCCTTATTCAGTGTCCAACTTTCACATGCACCAAAATGCCATGGCTTGGGTCAGGTGCACCTCAATTCTCAAAGTGACGACCTTGCTTTTCAACATTTTAAACAGGTCTTGTTCTGCAGATTTACTCAATGCAACAGGTCTTTTGATCTGTCGACTGCTGCTTCCATGAGCACTGATTATGGATCTAAGCAAGATGAAATTCTTGTCAACTTGGATCTTTTGGTCAGGTATCATGATGTCACCTGTCGCTCCAGTTGTTAAGGATTTTGGTCGTCCTTACATTGACTTGTAATCCAGACGGAAGGTTGTTTGTTTGTCTCTGACCATCATCAGTAAGTGCTTAAAGTTCTCTTCACTTTCAGCAAGCAAAATTGTGTTATCTGCACATTGACGATGGTTAATATGCCTTCTTCTAATCCTTTGGCTGCAGTTTTCTTCATATAATCCAGCTTCTCTGGTTATTTGCTCAGCATACAGACTGAATATTTGAATACGTATAGTGAGAGACAAGCCTGACACACAACTTTCCCGATTTTAAACCCTGCGATATTCCTTTGTTCTGTTCTCCCAACAGCCTCTTGGTTCACGAACAGGGTCTGCAGGAGTGTAATGAGTGTTCTACAATTGCCATTATTCTCAAAGCCATCTAAGATGTGTTGTGATCCACACAGTCCTACGTCTTAGCACAATGAATAAAATACGAGTAAACAGCGGTCTGGTAGTCCTTGCTTTGAGCCAAAGATCCACCTGACATCAGCAATGATATCCCGTTCCAAGTTCTCTTCCGCATCTGGCCTGAACCTCAGGCGGTTCCCTGCCAATGTGCTGCTGCAGCCACTGTTGGATGATTTCAGCAACATTCCACTTGCATGCAGGCATTTTTTGTATTTTGCACATTCCGTTGGGTCACACCTTTCATTGGACCAGGTACAAATACATGTTTCCTGTAGTCAGATGGCCAGATAGCTGTCCTCCAAATGTCCTGGCACAGACAAGCGAGTGCGTCAGTGCTCATCAGCACGTGGCAGCATGGCAATGCTTGTCCCATCAGTTCCTGGAGCCTTGTCTTTGGTTAATGTTGTCAGTGCACCTTGCACTTCTTCCTTCAGGACCTTCGGTTCTTGTTCATATGCTACCTCCTGAAATGGGTTAACATTGACTAGTTCTTTTTGATAGTGCCCAACGCCACAGTGATATTGTTACAAAGCTGACTTTCAGTGACATGGGTACAAGGGCCCATTAATTTAGTACCTGAGAGCAATCTCCAGCTGCTGCTGGCCAAAGAACACTTTCTTGTCCTGTCAGATGTGTCGTCGAGGGGCCACGGTTAGAACTTGGCTGCAACTCCAATTCTCCCAAACTCATTGGCCCATGACTGGCACGTGAATCTTCATAGACATCGCCTATGATCAAGTATGTAAATAAAAGTTAGAATAAATTATTTAATTAACATTACAAAAATAACAAGCAATTGACCAGAACTACTTTTTACCTGCTGCAGTCAAGGTAGCAGCATACTTAAACCGAAACACTTGAGACGACCCTGCCTTGCAATGAAAACTAAAGCACACACAGGATGCAACAAGTACCTGTGTCCAAAGGAAGCTCTGCACGATACAAAATAAGCTTCTGATCAACTCACTCGTGCAGCCCAGGCCACCTCAGCCCTGCACCCCACACAGCAACTCCCAGCCTGTCTTCTCACCTTTTGTTTCGATAAAAGCCAACAGGACAAGGTTTCTCCTGCTGTCTGACAGCAGGCTGCCCTGCGATACGGTTCGTAAGCAGTCACGGTGTAAAGGGAAGAGGCAATTATATTAATGCCTATGGCCCCTCAAACAATACAAAAATCCCCAACACCACTCAGCCAGTGTTCACAGACACAGTTCAGAGCTGAGATGCTGAGCGCAGCTCCCCAGGCGAGCTCGGACCGTGGAGGACCCCCCCCCCCCCGCCAGGTGCTGCCGCTTTAACAGCTCAGCGCAAAACATGCTGGGACACTAGTTTCACTTCTGCCTCTTTCCGGAGAAGCAAAATTGCTCCCTGCAGTTCTTTCAGTTAGTCAGTGGTTCTCAACCTGTGGGTCGCGACCCCTTCACCTGGGAGGGGGTGGTAGTGAAGGGTGTCGCCCAATTCATAACAGTAGCAAAATGACAGTTAAGAAGTAGCAAGGAAAATAGTTTGATGGTTGGGGGGTCACCACCACATGAGGAACTGTATGAAGGGGTCGTGGTAAGAGGAAGGTGGAGACCCGCTGGGTTCGCTGTGAAGATCTCCGTGGAACGGGAGTGGGGTGATGCAAACTCCTGACATGCAGGGGTGCGCCTGTACGTCCATCTAGATGGGACCTTAAAGCAAACAGCTAGAAAAGGCTGGTGTTGCTCAGTCTGTTCAGCAGACATTCCTCTCAGCCAATCGACCTCGTTCTTCCTCGTCCAGGCACATGGCCATTAAATTTAGCATCAATTAAAAGATGATACAGGTGATCATAAAGATGACTCAAGAAATCCAATACAGGAATCATTCTTCTGACTCACTCACTCACACACTCACTCACATACTCACGCACACACTCATACAGTCATGCACACATACACTCACTCATTCACTCACTCACACACGCACGCACTCACATACTCACACTCCCACACACTCACCCACTCATTCACTGACCCACTCACTCACACTCACATACTCACTCATTCACTCACACGCTCACACTCACTCATTCACCCACTCTCATGCACACACGCTCACACACTCACTCTCTCACACACACTCACTCACACATTCACTCACTCACTGACAAAAAAAATTAAAAAGGAATCATTCTTTCAGAGTTTCAAAAAAAATTAAAAGTCTGACAGCCGAGTACAGAATAGATCATTCACAAAAGAGCAAATCCAAATGGTTCACAAGTGAAAAGACAAACTCACAATATTTACAGTCAGACAGCTTTATATGTAAATAAGGTAAGTGCCTTTACGAAGGAACTAACCAAATTCAGAGGGCAATAACTGTTGCTGGAGAACACGCAGGGATGGGGCTCTGAATGTTGACAAGGTGTTCATGGTTTAAGCTTCAAAAAAACAAGTCATCATGTCTACTTTAAAACCAAAAATACATTTGCCCCTGATAATACAGTAGGGTATTACACTACATTGTTTATAGTGGGAGAAAATGGTAATAAAGTAAATATTCCTCATTGGTGAGATAACTGAATAAATTATTAGAAACATATCTCATGTGGTTTTATGCAATCATTAAAAAGTGTGAATTTAAGCAATCCCAACTGATCTAAAGTAATTGACACAGAGTTTACTGGGTAAACATTGTATGTGTATGTGATTATAGGAGTACAGGAAAAAATAAGAAGGTTGCACACCAAAACCTACCACAGGTTATCTGAGTGAGGCCCAATACAGGCCAGAGGAAATGTGTGTGGAAATGGGATGGAGGAGCAGACAAAGCCGTGAAAATGAATGCCATTGAAAATAATGGTATACAAATGGCATGTGCCTCCCATCTGGGAGTCAAATATGATGTTCCCTTACTGGAGCATACCCTGACAGAGGACAATACTAGGGACACACAGCTGGGAGTGAATCCCCAAGCCCCACCCAGTAGGTGAACCAAGAAGGAAACAACAGATCAGCAATGGGAGTAAAGCAAAGCCACAAAACCCCTGAGGAGCTCCCAAAATAGACCTCAGGCTAGGAGGGGCAGGGCCTCCCAGGACCAGTGGGGAGATAATCATAAAGGCCAGGGGAGAGATCTGTAATTATGTATGCTTTTTTCCCCATTTTTTTGAGGGGGTATCTTTTTGCTAGCTTTTTTTGCTCTCCTTTTTTAGTACATCTTTTGTTTTCTTTTTGTTTTGTCTCTGTTATTGTTGTTTTGCCTACCAATAAAAGATAAGCATGGGAAGCAAGCCCGCGGAGAAAGCAAGCTGTGGGACTGATGGTTCTGGAGGGACTTGGGGGAGGAGGAGATAGGGGAAAGAAGTGGTGAGCAAACAACACCATGGACAGAGGAACAACTAGGGAATTAAAAGCAGCAACAAGGAGGATGTAGAGATCGCTGTGGTGTTGAAGCAACAGCATCTAGCTGAGGGGAATTACTAAGAGGCAGAAGAAGGGCGAGAGTGGTGGTGGGGCAGCAGGAAGGTTAAAGGAAACAGAGGAAAGATCTAGGAAGCAAAGCTATGGATAGAGGTATAATAAACATAGGTGTGCACTTATGTAAATATATTAATTCATAAAAATAGAGGTATTGGCCTATGTACATATATTTATATGGCAATACATTAAGGAAGTGGATGGACTTTGGGCCTCTGCTCAAGCCCTCCCTCAATGCAAGAACACTTTGTTCTAACCACCTGGCATTCTGCGATGCTCACTCACTCAACAGGATCACTGCAGATAAAATGGGTACAAGAGCAAATGTGGAGGAGAAAGCTGATCGCACCTGGGGTCTTAAAGGATTGAAGTTAAACAAGCGGCCATCTAGCAGAGAAGTGACAAGCCCACATGGAAGAAACACACAGCCTGTGCAATCATGAAGTGTCGACGGAATCAAGTAGCAGGCATTAGAAAACCCAAAGCAAAACGAAAAAGCAGACACCCAAAACCCATCTGTAGACAATTGGACATCCCCTCACAGAAGGGTCACAAGGAAGGGATGAGTCAACCAGGGCGCACTATAGCACCTATGAAACACACAATGTTTCTCTGGTTCCTTGAGGCTTCCTCACCCCCCACTATCATGACCCTAGTCCTGCCTTTCAGTTGTGGCGAGACTGGAGCATTTACACTGGTACAGATAAGAGCTCCCGACACATGGAATCCAGGTCAGATAAACCCGTCAGGAACAGAAATGGGAGTAGTGATACCAAGAGGGCAGGGGGAGGAGGAGAGGAAGGAGGAACTGATCACAATGACTGATGCATAACACCCCCTTCCCCAGGGGGGGATGAAAAACAAAAACGTGGGTAAAGAGAGACAGCGGTTAGTAAGATATGAAAATAATAATAATTTATCATTTATTAAGGGGTTACGGGGGTGGGAGGCAGAGGAGGGAGGGAAAAAAGAAGAGCTGATACCAAGGATTCAAATAGAAAGCAAATATTTAGAAAATGATGATGATGGCAACATATGTACAAATATGCTGGATACAATTAATTGATGTATGTAAATGTTAAAAGCTGTAAGACCCCTCAATAAAATAATTTTTAAAAATAAAATTATATAATCACTCTTCTGTTCTTACATAAAATTATAAGCACATTATTAAAGAAAGAACATAAAGAGACTTAATTAAAAGGACATGACATATCTGTTTAAAATCCATTCATATATCCATCCATCCATGTGTCAAGCACATTTGTAGATGTGCTGCCTTCATCATTCTCAAGACATTCTCTACTTCAGCCCTTGGTTATCAGCTCTTCATTTTTTCCCCCTTCAGGCCCCACCCAGACATATTTTTATAAAAGAAAATGAGATATAGAAACCCACAGAGCATATAATTACACATCCCTCAGAAAGCAGTAAGGGTACATAAATAACTTCCAAATCATGTAACACCCTACCGTTGAACAGCTATTCATTGCCTATGCACATAAGACCACAAACTCCGTGAGATGACAGGGACATGACAGTGAAGAAGATGAAGCCCTGACCCCCCAGTGAGATGACCCATCAGAGTGATAAGGATGACATTGTGCAGGTGACAACAGAAAAGCGCACCAAGAGCGCGGAGAACGGGTCTGGCCAGTGATGAGGCTCCCAGGGCAGCAGTGACAACAACACCGTGTTGGCGGGCTCCCTCGGAAGTGTATGCTCCTTGAGTGTGCTTACCGGGTTCGCCTTTATCAAAGGGGTGCTAAGTATAGGGTATTCATTGAAATAAAATGTCCTTGCATTAATCCTAACTTGCAATCTCTCATTTTACTTTTCTAGAGTCACGCGATAATGAAAAGGCAGCAGTGGCAGGCTTTCCAACAAAACAAAGGTCTCCTGAACTGACAGCGCCAGTGTCCACGTCAGCACACACACAGCATGGAAGTCACCAGGGGTACAACCCACACCTCTCCATTTCCTCCTGCCCCGTGTTTCCTGTCCTCCTCCGCTCGCAGGGAGGGGCCTGCCATGTAGCTGGGAACCACCTCATACCATCCTCCTTTCGTACCTCTCCATCCACGTATGTGCCCACTCTCGTCCTCTCCCATGCCATAGCCTCGCTGCTGCATCATCTCTCACCAGATTTGCCGAATATCTGTCTAACCAGCCTCCTTGCTTCCAGTCTTCATCCCCTGAATCCATCTGATGGTGAATGGCGTCACCAGCACCCACCTCACCTCATCAAACTAGGTTGAAAGTCCTAAGAGCTAGACCTGTGAATGTGGGGTCTTTGAAGGCGACCTAAGACCATACTGTCGTGTGGATTTGCTATTCTTATATAAGGACACGGTAGCAATCACAACTATGCTTTTTTCACGGTCAAATTAGGAAATTAGAGAATTAGCACAACGAGAGCGTAATAGAGGACAGACGGACTTATAAAGATGGGAGCCAAGATGGGAGTCAGGCGCCCAGAGCTCTAAGACACAGGAAGGACTTTCTCCTGAAGCACTGGGAAAGGACGTGGCCCCACTGACACTCTGAATTTGGGCCACTGGCCTCCGAACTGTGAAGTCTATAAATTGCTGATGTTCAAAGTAGCCCGCCCACTTGCAGTGCTTTGTGACGGCACTCCTAGAAAGCCAGTACCTCCTGCTTCACACTGTTCCCCAAAGGATGTTCTAATAAGAAGACCACTCAGTCCTTACTGGTAGTGCTACATGGATCCATCAATATCACAAAACATCCCACGTTAACAGGAACTTAAGACTAGCAATTCTGCACATTCTTTAGAAGAATTCCAGCAGTGTCGTGATCAAGCACCCGGGGTTTCTCATGATTAGGTTTCTGCTCACTGCTCCAACCTCACAGTATCCTGCGCTCCTGGGTTCTCATCACTGCCCAGACACTGTTTCCAGATCCGACCGTGCATTTCTGACATTTCCTCCTCGTTTCAGTGCATATTCTACATAGAAGCCCACACCCCCACCTCACTCACCACACTGCAAACAGCTCTTCACCTTGGGACACTCACCTTAAGTTAGCCATCCTTCATCAACAAAGTCTTCATGATTTTCTTCCTCGGTACAACTGAATTGTACCTCATTCTTTGTGGGCTTCTTCATAATAGTATATAAATATATGCATACTTTCTCATCTACTTCCCGACTAGAGAAACTTTCATCATCGAGTGCGTTTTTACCTGGTTCTACACTCGTATTTCTAGTATGTACAGCACGGAGTCCTGGTGGCACAGTGATTCAGAAGGTTGCTATTTGACCTACCCAGCAGCTCAATGGACTACGACCTGACTATCTGCCCCCATAAAGATTAGTCTAGGAAATTCTGGGGGGAAGTCCTGGTTTGTCACATGAGGTCAATGTGCATCGAAACAACAGCCAGCTTACAGTATAGCCAACACAATAAAAATATTTTCTCGATGAATGAAATATTCTTATCATCCTTCATCACTTGACTAATTCCCTTCAGACTCGACTTTTCACACCACTTCTTGTGGGAAACGTCTTTCAGCCCTCATGTGTGGGCCGGTTCCTCCTCTGCACTTCTGCAGTCATCTGTGTTGTTTTACTCACTACACAATATCATAATTGTTGTCTGTCCTATACTTCTCTCACCCTGGTTTGCCAAGTTCCGTGACAACATCTTCATCTCTATTTTAGTGGCAGCAAGGTAGCATATGTTTCCTGAGTAAAAGCAGACTGGTGCCTGGTGGTATATGCCAGGATTCTTGCCACTCATTAAAAATACTGGGTGACAATTCAGGGTTCCCAGACAATGCTCCAAAACCGATTCTGCCTCGTTTTGCCATTCAATCCACCTGAGAGCTAGTCCATGACAGAGCAGAAATTCAAACCCATTTTGACCCAAACTCTTAGTCACTCTGCAATACTGCCTTATATTTACACTCAGTGTTATGTTTGGCATGTTATTTATGATCTTGACAATTCAATACATACGGTTGTATGTATCGATTCTTTTTTAAGTGTAGGCAATCTGCTAAGTACTAACAGAGATATAAGGAAGAGTTGGAGATGCTATTTCCTCATGGACTTGATTCGGTAATAATTTCACAAGTACTTAGTTGTTCTCAGAAGGAGAGACCTGATAGTGAAGTGACTGTAAGTGTGCAGCTGTCAACTGAAAGGCCGGTGGCTGGAACGTCCCAGCTGCTCTGCAGAAAATAAGAGCATTCTGCTGCAAGAATGAGGAGACCCGAGGGCGCCGTTGGGTGCAGTGCTCCTCTGTCCTATGAAACCCCAAGGCGTCAGCATGAACTCAATGGCACCAGGTCGGTTCTTCTCGAGTACTGCTGCTGTTAGGTGCCAATGACTCTGCTTTTGCACACACCAACCCGTGTCCAAAAGTGCAAAGCGCTGCCTGCTCCTGGGTCACCTATAGTCTTTGCTGGGCTGAGTCCGTTGTTGCAGCCATGTGCCAACACCCCTCCCGGAGGGTAGTCCTCTTCTTTACTTAACCAAACGTGAGGCCCTCCCCAGGGGGTGGGCCCCCCTGACACCATGGACACAGGATGTGAGAGGAGTCTGGCTACCCTGGCTTCTAAGGAGTATTGGGGTTCATTCTTTGGGCGGTCGTGTATTTTGATAGCCTTCACCAACACCGTAATCCAAAGGCGCTGATTCTTCTCTGGTCTTTTTTATGTACTGCCCGGCTTCTGCACATAGAAGAGGAGAATGACAAGACCCTTGCTTGGGTCAGGTGCACCTCTGTCCTCACAGTGACAGCTGTGGTCGGTGGCACTTTACAGAGGGTTGTACAACAGATAGGCTGGATGCAGTGATGGTGTTGGATCTCGCAAGTGATCGGTGAGTGACATCTAGTGGCAGTCTTGTTTAACTGCAATCTGCACTAAAGGCTATGCCACATTTTGACACCTTTGAAATCTACTGATGTGAAGGGAAAAAAATGTAAAACATGTTTAAATCCTCTCTCAATACCTATAAAATGGGAAGTACTTCCAGCCTGACGTTGCTTCTCGTAGGGCGTTTAGTTCTGAATTTCTCCCCATTCTGCGTGACAGCAGCTCACTGTCACTGCTCTGAACATGTCGCTAGCTGTGCTTTTCCACCCGCCGGCATTTCCTCGTCTGGTTTCTGGAAACTGCATTCTACAGGTTTTTTTTCACGTCAGAGAAAGAGCAATGAGCAGGAGAACCAGGCACCAGTACTCTCCCATCCGCATTTCCAAAGCGCTGCGGATACTTTGAGTGATGTTCTAAACAGCCCTGTGTTTGACATTCAGGTCCCGCCGTATCCTGAACAACAGCTGCGGGATGCCACAGGCTTGATGAGCAACTTGTCTAACGACCACTTGATGCCATCGAGTCAGTGCTGACAGGGTAGACCTGCCCCAGTGAGTTCCCGAGACGGTACCATTTACGGGGAAAGCCGCGTCTAGCTCCTATGGAGCGGCTGGTGGTTTTGAACTGTGGACCTTGCTGATCGCAGCCCTATGTGTGTGACCACTATGCCACCAGGACTCCTCTTGTCTTCTCCAATGTATTAAAATAAACGACCCTATTAACACTTTGTACATGTTCACTTATTTATTACCTAAACCAGCACGAGCGCCAGTCGGTGGCTCATGGACCCACCCCTGAATTATATTTGCGGAAACACAGCAGTGTTCTCAGTGGCAAAGATCCTTTGAAAATAAAGAACTTCTGATGATACTCTCCTAATAACAGTGCTACTGTTCTCAGTTCGGGGCAGGAGCACCACCATAAAGCACCATACAAAGTCAAATACAGCATTCAGAGGAAACAGTCCAAAGAAACAACCACGGAATTCCAAGAGAGTAACAGATGGTACATCAAGAAAACTAGCCTGCTGCTTACCTGAAGCCATGTCAAATTGCTGACCTAGTGGCTTGGCATCACCTTTTTTATGCACAGGGCCGGCATGAGTGCCAGGCTGCTGCCCATGGGCAGAAGGTCCCAGGAGGATGTTCTCGGCTGCTGCCGGCAGCCTCGGCCTTTGTCCTTCACTGAGTTCACCCACACTGCTTTCCTACGAGACGATGAGAGTTAGCAAAACCACTGTCACACAACCAACTCGAAGGCGGCTTTGGGTGAATGCCGTGCTCTGCACTGCTCGCCTGCTAGACGGGCATTGGACAGAGTGCTTTTTCTATGTTATGAAGGGAATGCAAAAACTTGTGGAAATGAAAAGATCCTTTTTCCTTTGAACTTTATGAAGCCCGCCCCCCCCCAAGGCTTGAAGGACAAGTTTAAGGTTTTCTAAGGCTTTGAGTGTTAAAATTTGTGCTAACTTTCTAAGAAGCAAAATAAACTGTTTTGTTAATATTTCAGGCTTTATAAAGAATTTACAACACTAATTTTAGTGTGAACTTTATAAACAGGGGATAAAGCAATGCATTTTAAGTGACTTAAGATTATTTCTATATGAATAGTTAATTTGTCTAAGTATACAGATTTTAAACAAGACTTTAACCATATTTAATTTAAAATTTTTTCTTTGCCTAGCATAAAAGCACAAAAATATGTTGTGTACTTCCTTATCATCTATATGAAATAAACAGGAAATTAAAAACCAAACAAAAACTAGCTTTCTTTGTTTCATTTCCAAGTACGGCATGCCCTGTTTGGTCCAATGGCGGCCCAGTGGGTGTGTGCAAGGCTGCGGCTCCGACTCCCGGAAGGAAAGAGTTCCAGGCTGGGAAACCCACAGGGGCAGTTCTACCTTGTCCCACAGGGTTACTATGAGTTGGAATCACTCAATGCAATGAGTATCTAGTGCAAAAGGTTAACCTACTTAGTTGATAAAGGAGAGGTTGGTGGTTTGAGTCCATCCAAAGGTGCAAATCATCAGGGAAGCTGGATTATAAGTAGAACTGGGCATCAAGATTGGAGGAAGGCTTATTATATTAACCACCTGCGCTATGCAGAAGACACAGCTTTGCTTGCTGAGAGCGAGGAGGACTTGTAACACTCGCTGATGGCGATCGAGAACTGCGGCCTTCAGTATGGATTATGACTCAATGGCAAAGAAGACCAAAATCCTCACAAGCCTCGTGATAGTGGAGAAAAGGTTGAAGTTCTCCAGGATTTCGTCTTGGTTGGATGCACAATCAATGCTCACGGAAGCAGCAGGTGCTATAGCACCTGCTGTACCAGACCTCGTCAGAGTACTGAAAAACAAGGATGCTACTTTGAGGGCAAGCTACACAAGACCCAAGGCATGGTATTTTCAATTTCCTAATATGTAGGTGAAAGTTGGTCAATGAATAAGGAAGACCGAAGAATTGATGCATTTGAATTGTGATACTGGCAAAGGAATATTGAAAGTATCGTGGACTGCCAAAAGGGATCTGTCTTGGAAGAAGGCCAGGGTGCACCTTTGAGGCAAGGATGGTGAGCCACGTCTTACATAATTGGATATTGTTAGGACACCAGTCCCCGGAGAAGGACAGCACGCTTGGTAAAGTGGACATGCAGTGGAGGAGGGGAAGGCCTCAACGAGCTGGTGGACACCGTGGCTGCAACAATGAGAGCGAGTTGATGACTTAGAAGAGATGAAACAGAAAACAAGGGAGGTGCTGCTGTCAGCCGCCCAGACAGATGAGTTTGAAAAATGTGTCCAAGAATAGAAGATAGGACGGAAGGATAAGTAGAAAGGTAAAAGGTAACACGAAATGTAATAGATAAAACAACACAGCGTTAGAAATGTCAACACCTGGATACTACGGACTGCTCTGACCGGGATACAGCAGGTCCTGGACAGAATGGGAGGAAAATGTGGAATGAAGTGCAAACACCACAAAGCATCAGAAAGCTTAGTCGGTAGACAGGATGAGAACCCCCAAGGCTGTGACTTAGTCACCCTTCACACCTGGAAGAGAATACGCCCCAGAATCACCTTGGAGCCAGAAAACAGGCCTATAAAACGCACGTGTGTTCCAAGAGAGGCATTCTAATACAACAGACAGAGTCCCAGGTCCCTGTTCTCACTGCCATCGAGGTGATTCCAACTCATACAGACCCTACAGGACAGAGTAGACTGTCCCTGTGGGTTTCAGAGGCAGAAACTCTTTACAGGCTTGCAAAGCCTCATTTTTCTCCCTTGGAATGGCCGGGAGTTTTGAACTGCTGACTTTGCAGTTAGCAGCCCAACATGCAACCACTATGCCACCAAGGGTCTTTAAAGCTCAACAAAAGAAAACAAGGCTCCTGATTCCAAATTCACAATTAACCCTCCTGGGTGACTCACTGTACATTTTCACCTGGACTTTTATGGCTATGGAATCAGTTTCGACTCATAGAGACCCGATAGGACAGGGAAAACCTGCCCAATGGGTTTCTGAAGCTGTACAACTCTACATCAACAGAAAGCCTCACCTCTCTTCCAAGACTTCCTTTTTTAAAAAAATCATGATTGGGGACTCGTACCGCTCTTATCACGATCCAAACATCCATCCATTGTGTCAAGCACATTTGTATACGTGTTGCCATCATCATTTTCAAAACATTTTTCTACTTGAACTCTTGACATCAGCTCATTTTCCCCCTTCCCATCCTCTCCCCTCCCTCAAAAACCCTTGATAATTTATAAATTACTGTGTTTTCATGTCTTACACTGATCGATGTCTCCCTTCCCCCACTGTTCTATTCTCTGTCCCCCTGGAAGGGGTTATATATAGATCCTTGTAATTGGTTTCTCCTTTCCATTCTGACCTTATTCTCTTGGTATGGATACTCTCATGACTGGTCCTGAGGGGTTTATCTGTCTCCTAGGAAACTGAATTCACCTTCCCCAGGACACTTGGTATTCACCAGCCCCTGCAATTACAAGTCAACAATTCCATCACCGTCACCACCCAGCCAGGCTATCAAATGCTAAAGCGTCAGAATTATCCTGAAAAACCTCTCTTCCAAGGCTCTGGAAGATAGTGGAAGCCCAAAGCCCATTGGCAGAGCCCCCAGGCAGGTTAAGCCTCTGGTGAGTTCCCACTGACTATGGGTCACAGATGGGCAAGGCCTTCTTATCAGACAGAGTACATTGTAGGTGGAAAACTACCATGTACTGTAGTAAGGTCAAAATTGTCATCCGATCCTTTCTCAGTCCCATGTATAATTTTTCTAGTTTTTAATATTTTCTGCTTTGTTTTCAGTTGAGGTTCTTCTGTTTCATTCTGCCATCGTTATTGGGCCTTTTGTGTTTTGTTTTGGCTTTTGTAAGTTTTCCTGTATATGAAACCCAGAATAAGTAAACTTACAGAGAAAGCAAGAGGATTAATAGTTTCAAAAAAGACATGCAGGGTGGCTGGTGGGAAATAGGGACCTAACAAGTAGAAGGAAGAAGAAATGTTCTAAAATTGATTGTGGTGATGGTTAAATAATTCTTATGAATGTGAATGAACTAATGAAATGTATAGTATGTGAAATGTATGCCAGGGAAACAAAAATTAATTTTGAAAAGCTTCTTTAACATCCTTCAATCCATGAAGAATTCTCTACCCCTGAATTTAAATCCATTTTTGCTGCAGGTGTCTCTGTTCATGTTCTTGTTCTCTCTTGCCCAGACGACTGCAATGCAATTCTCACAGATCCTTGGGGCCTGCATCGTCTTCAGATCTCCATTCCATCGAAAGCTACAGATCTCCATTCCATCGAAAGCTACAGATCTCCATTTCATTGAAAGCTACAGATCTCCATTCCATCGAAAGCTACAGATCTCCATTTCATTGAAAGCTACTTCCACGGGTTTTTAGAGAGAGGAATTCAAATACAACAGGAATACTCTCTGCCTCGCGGGCCATACTTCTCCCTAAATACCTTAGCATGTGACTCCCTTGTTCAAAAGGCTTAGTGGATTCCACAATGCCCAAGTCTTACGATGGCCTAAAAAGAATTTTCTGATCATCTGACTTAATTGACTTCTTTAAACTATTTTCAGCAGTTTTTAAATATGCCCTAATCTCCCTTGCCTTATATTGTTTGACAAAATCTATTTCTTCTTCCTTACTGTTCTTACTCTTCATTCCTCCCTGGCAAAATCCTACTTAGTTTTAAAGACTCAGATCAATATCATACCCTCTATGTAAGGTCTCGTCCAAATCCCCCTCCCCTGCTGGAGGCCAGGTCTCATTCATCTTTGTCTTTCCAAGGCTGTGTCTGGCATGTACAATGCAGTAAATGGTGTCAGAAAAAAGGTACGAGGGAGTACTCCTCGTAAATTATTTAACAGGGTGTCAATGTTTTTCAAGTAGACGGTTTGAACATATGGTCTAAATTCCTTTCAGCTATAAAATTCTATAACTCTATAATTTCAGGTTGTTAAACTTGTTACAAAGCTGGCTACTGAACAAGTAGAATTAACATGCTTTTCACTAAAACTTGGAGTATTTGTTGTTGTTTCTTGCATTTCAGTGTAAAAAATATATATCAGGGTTTAAAAATTACCTCTGAACGAGAGATTGCTTGCTGTGAAACCAGTGATTCCTGACTTTGTTTAGCAAAAAGAGAAAGAACTGCATCTCCATGACCATGCTTATGGGGCATCTTAACCACTTGGCCTTCACTGAAGGGGTCATCATCCTGGAAGCAATGGAAATATCATTAGTGCAGCAAACATTTTTAATCACATTAATTTTTTCAGGAATAAAATGTATTCTTTGTTTTTCCCACTTGGTCTTCATCTCCATTTTACATATCTATATACACACACACTCTCTAAGTTTGCCTCAAATATAAATAACCATATAAGTAATTCAGTTAAATTTATACTGGAGATTTATTACCAAAATATGTAACTAGTGACCCTCTACCATGTGACTGATTAGAGCAATTCATAAATATATCTGACAGTGTCATCCATTTTCCAGTTCACAGTTTCCCACTGTGTATGCCTGCAGTTCAGTGGGATTACCTCCCCTTGCTTAGGTTGTTTGAAAATGCATAAAAGGGGCAGAAGATTTATATTCTGTAAGTTTTTTCAAAAGAAAGCTCTTACTATCATTTCGATAAGACATTTATTATATACAAAGGGCTACAAAAAGTTCATGGAAAAATTCTATTATCCTTCAAATCCATTTTCCCACCAACATTCTAATGTCTTCCTGTGTGATACATGTGTATCATACATTCTTGAAGATATTTATGTGGACATATACATATATGCATATATACACACAGATATCCATCTATTTTTCACTGCCAATTGTTTCTTTCATGGAGCTGGATAATAACTAGAAAGGATTAATAAGTTTGGTTCCTATTTTAGTGCAAGGGGTTACAACCATGGTTAGGAAAAATAGCAAATGTATTATAAGAGGGTTGACTGAAATTATTAAGACCCTGCTGAAAATACTTAACATGAGACAAATCCAGGTGACAATTTGCACCAAGTTACATACATTTCATTGCTTCATCAACTGTATTTTTCAAAGAAGTTAAAAACACTTTTTTTCCCTCACAACTGAAAGTTGCATCATGAAATGGGTAAGACTATGGCGAGGAGAGAATGGGGGCCATTTCTTAAGGGTATGGTGTTTCCTTTTACCAAATGCCAAACTAAACCCACTGCCATCAAGTAAATTCTGACACATAGGACCCCTATAGGACAGAGTAGAACTGGCCCTTGTGGATTTCCAAGGCTGTAAATCTAGACAGAAGTAGAAAGCCTCCTTTCTCCCACTGAACAGCTCGTAGATTCAAACTACTGTCCTGCTGACCTTGTGCGTATCAGTTCAACACCTGAACCAGTTCTGTGAGGTTTCTTTTGAGGGTGATAAAAAGCTTGTAGAAATAGAGATGGACGGGGGAGTGGGGAAGGAAGGGAAAAAATGAGGAGCTGATGCCAGGGGTTTACGTGGAGAGCAAATGTTTTGAGAATGATCAGGGCAATGAATGTACAAATGTGCTTTACACAAATGATGATTTTGATATGAGTTGTATGAGCCCCTAATAAAAGGATTAAAAATTAACGTGGTTGGTTACAACAACACCAAGAGTGTGCTAACGCTATTGTTCACTATAAAATGGTTAATTTTATGTTGTATGAATTTTACTTCTATTTTTTAAGTGCAAGAAACACTATTAACTTTCTACCTACGACTGAAATCACTGTGACGGGAACTTAATCCACAGCAACAAGTTCACAAGCTATTCTTCAGCTTAACACTCCGATTTTGAAGCGATTTCTCCTTACCATTTCAAGGGCATCCTGCAGAGTGCTGGAAAAGCTATCATTTAGGACGGTTGGATATGGCCCGGCTCCTAAAACTAGACATTGAAAGAAACATTTTAGGAAAAAAGAACTGCAACGGAAGAAATTTAGCAGATCATCTAATTATAAAGCCATAGAACATTACATTTACTTTTATAAGACATTGACCGAGTTTTTTAAAAAAAGATATTGACTGAGTTCACAAATAAAGAATTCACAAAGCACTCAACTTGATCAGTTTTAAACTTTAAAAAGGCAATTTATAACAATGGTTAAAATTTTATGCTTTATACAGTTAAAAAAAGTCTTAAATTTTAACTATTCAATTGAGATATGGCCCCACTGTCTGAAATTGTTGATGTAATTTAAAACTGATTAACCTTCTTAAAGAGCACTATGGCAAAGTATCGGTATTTTAAGGGTCAATGCTCTGATTCAGTAATCCCACTTACAGGTGCTTACTCTAAGGAAGTGCAAAGTGCACAAAGATGTGGGTGCAACAGTCAGAGGGTGTAACTAGGTTACTTGGTATGCCGCGATTGAGTCCAAGTCTCTGGAACTCCTCTAGGCTGATGAGCTGGGAGCATGCGAATAAGATGTGTGGCATCCTAATGAGGCAATGAGGCAGTCTTGCTGGCCCAGTAGGTATAAAATGGGCCATCTCTGAGGCAGGAACAGGGGATCTCCCTATCTTCAAGAACGAAGTGCCAGGAGTGGGGCATGCCCTTTGGACCTGGAGATCCCTGCCCACTGACCCTCCTTGACTAGGGAGAGCGAGCTGTGCCACCAGAGACTAGCAGAAGCGGGAGCACAAGACGAGGGGCGGTGGCCTTCTCAGTACACAGAGTGCGTTACACTGAGTACCTTCAACGAGAGGCTTGTTTGTGAATAGGGTGCCTCTAGGCCAGCGGTTCTCAACCTGTGGGTCATGACCCCTTCGGGGGCCAAACGATCCTTTCACAGGGGTAGCCCAATTCATAACAGTAGCAAAATGATAGTTATGAAATAGCAATGAAAATAATTCTATGGTTGGGGGGGTCAGCACACCATGAGGAACTGTGTTAAAGGGTCGCAGCATTAGGAAGGTGGAGAAGCACTACTCTAAGCACTTAACTGGGGAGCTACGTTTGCTGACCCTCACCTAGAGCTGAGCACCTTCAAACAGTCTTAGAGCAAAGTGGGGGCCCTATGGGCATTTGTCAGCAGCACTTTGTCACCTAGTCCAAGCAGAGAAGCACCAAGGGGCCCATGGTTGAGGACTGGAGAGAAGTCTGCCCAGGGTCATGACTGAGAAGAAGCCGTCCTTGACCCAAGAACTACATTCTGATCATTTCTGGTCCTGAATTGTAACCTGTTGCCCTCCCTAAAAAAAACCACCATCATGAGTATTGTCTGAGTTCTACGTGGCCAATGCATGAATTCTCAAACCCAGTGGGAAGCAGAGTACTGTTAGAGCGATACTGATAGCCGCCAGGAGGGGAGGCATATCTGACCTTCACCGCATAAGAAACAGCCTTAAGCTGATGAATCGGATTCTCTTTCTCCCTGGTTAAGTCAGAGGAAGTCAGATGCCACTCCCTACAGATGGTTCTTCCAGAGAACTGTGTATAAAATGAAACACGGAAAACAATACCAATGTCCATCCCATGGCAATGCTTGAAGAAATCACAAGCCATTAAAAAATGAGGTAGATCTATCCGAATTGACACAGAAAATGTCTGTACTGCTGGAAGAAAATTCCGTTTTAAAATAATATTTATAGAATGATGCTATTTTTAAAGGCAGATATAAAAGATTCATGGAAAACTGGAGTCAAAAAATAATTTACTTTGCTACACACGTGAAGCTCCTTTGTACAGAGACAAAATAAATTCAGACACTGGAAAGGTATAGCCCAAATTAGTAAGAGTGACAGTATGTCTGAAGGACTGCATTATCAGAGCTATTTTATCTCCTGCTGCTTCGGTCCAGATTCTTCCTAGTCAGCCAAGCTAAGCCAGCACCCAAACCAGACACCATCAAATTGTTTCCAACCCCTGGGAAGCCCGCAGTCAGAGTGGAACCGGGCTCCACATGGTTTTCAGTGACTCATTTTGGAATGAGATTGCCAGGTCTTCCTTCCCAGGTGCCTCTGGGTAAACTCAGACCACCAGCCTTTGAGTGCACCAGACTAAGTCTCCTGTTAAATTATGTCAAAACACTCTAAAACATAAATGCATGCCTTAGGAATTCAGTGAAATCAATGTGAATACAAGTTAACTTACACTTAGGAGCCAGTTTGCCACCATAGTGAAGTACCACCTCTCCTTCAGAGATGGGTCTATCTAAAGTCTCAGTTTCCGTGATGCTGGCGCTCAAGGTACTCTCCAGTGTTGATGACTCTGAACTTGGCATCTGCACTGAAGGAGGCGCCTTGGTGCCCTCAGCAGGGGGTGTCAAGGGAATCTGCTCCAGCCGTGCAGGTGGAGCAGGGAAATGTTCGCTCTCGCTCTCAGGTTCTTCATCCATTGCCACAGACATTACACTAAAGAAATAAAGGCAGACTTTTAACCTCATGTAATCACTAAAAGCCTATATTCATGTTGCTATAAAAGAGATGCAAAGTACGATATATATTCGTATATAAGCCAAGTTTTTCAGCACATTTTTTAATGCAGCATTGGTGGTAAAACTCGATGCTTCGGCTGATATTCGGGTCGGCCTATACTCGAGTATATATGGCATTTCCTTAATTTACACTACTATAATTAATGAAAATTTTATTTTTCTAAATTTGTTTTTGTGCTTAGTTCACAGACCATCTTGGATGCTCTTCCATTTATAAAATAAATCGACAGGGGGCATATGTTAATGGATCATAATTAAGGGAAGAGCCACACTATGGAGAAAATTGTTTTATTAGCAATATGATAAATAGCTTTATCTTACTCTGCTTCAAACCTTTTATGAAAGAGGCAATTTATTTACTTCTAATATTTGATTAAAATGCTCAAAAGGCAATATTTATGAAACTTCTTTCTCCTCGAGTAGCTTGTGGTCTTGAAAGCGTCATTTATTATCCTTGATACTTAAGTCAAGTTTAAGAGGGAAGGTGCAGCGGCACATAGTAAACATGCTATTGCTTACATAGCTCTTGGTTGAACGGGTGGTTCGTCAGAGGAGTTGGGATTCTCTTCCTCCAGAGGCAGGTCGCCATCACCCCATGGCTTTGGGCGCTGCGGGCTGGATACCTGCAGTTTATCAATGGAAACCTCTGACAGAGTGGGGGTTAAAGCTGCAGCAGGCGGTGGCGAAGTAGTGGGGGTAACTGCTGGTGTATTAACAAGTGTCCGGACAGATATATCACTTCCTAAAGATTTTATAAAAGACAAACGTCAGTGTGGGGGCAACGGGGAGCGCATAACGATAGAGAAGAAAACGTTCTAGAACGGATTGTGGTGATGACTGTCCAACTCTTCTTGGTGTGACTGGACTATTGGACTGTATGATATATGTATCCTATGCCAATAAAACTGTTACATATAATAATAATCATTTCATCCAAAAATGAAGCCATTGCCTTCAAGTTGATCCTGACTCATAACCACCATCTGAGACACACTAAAGTTCCCCATAAGGGTTCCGAGCCTGTAACCTCTACGGAAGCAGACGTCCACATCGTTCTCCCATGGAGCACCTGGCGGACCCCAACTGCGGACTCTGGGTTAGCAGATAAACTGCTTCCCACAGCACCACCAGCACCTCTTCACAACAGAAACAACACAAACCCACAGGAAGCCAAATTAAGTTGTTTCGGAAATTCCTTAATATTTTGGCATACAAATACTGGCAATAGTAACTATAATGACCAGTTAACTGGAAATTTTCTAATTTAGTAAAGTATAAGCAAATAACCTTAAAGACTTGACACTTTTAATATCAACAGTTACTTAGTGTGTCTGCAAAGGATGGGTGTATGGATTGTGATAAGAGTTGTACGAGCCCCCAATAAAATTATTTAAAAAATTAGTGTGTCTACTACATATTTCAAAAGTAGCAACTAATTCCTTACTTTCTTGCAAGGGAAAAAAAACTATCTTGTGAACAATAGGTATGAGTGCAGGTTCAAAAGTACTGAAATCATAGAAACCATTATAGTACATGTATCTTCATCAAAATTTGAAACTATTGTTTCTCAATGTGCCTATCCTCCATCCAGGACATAGACATGATTCCTAGATGTATCCACTTCTGAAGCTTCCTGGATGTGCCCATCTCGCTCACCCTTCCCCCACAGAATTCTGCGCTCTTCAATTTACACCCGATTAGAACGGTAA